>NC_090265.1:1671969381-1672269381 GCF_040414725.1 Anabrus simplex
TAACTTTCCCGTCTGTACATACGTCGACTGTTTTCTGTTAGCAGTTATTAGGAACGTGCTTCCATCTGTTGAGTATATTCAGAAGCAGTGGAAGATCACAAAATCAAAGAGAACAGTATACTTCCATGATCAGAGGAAGAGTATACTTTCAGGCTTGACAGGTAATAATCAAACATGGCTGCATACAATGACATTACTAAGAATCCAAGTAATATATACCTGTCGGAAAATTAATGAAAGTGTTAGTCGCTTAACAACCTGCTAAGTTCATAACGTATTGCGGGTTAGGGTAAGCCTTCGCCTGTACTCAAAGTTGGCTGAACTTAGAGACCTATCAATGAATCAAGATTCACCGGTAGGTAATTCTGAGGAGTATACAACAGATATGAAGCAAATCGGTTCAGAAGAACGGACGAACGGATTTGCCAAAGCTGTTTTTAGTAAACTATTTTATTTATTTATTTATTTATTTATTTATTTATTTATTTATTTATTTATTTATTTATTTATTTATTTATTTATTGCATACTACATGACTTAGTGTCCCAATTACAGTGGCAACTACGTCAGATAAGCTACAATTAACATGGTGATACTTGTATCTAAACTATATTCTAGAATTTTATCTACCGGGCGAGTTGACCGTGCGCGTAGAGGCGCGCGGCTGTGAGCTTGCATCCGGGAGATAATAGGTTCGAATCCCACTATCGGCAGCCCTGAAAATGGTTTTCCGTGGTATCCCATTTTCACACCAGGCAAATGCTGGGACTGTACCTTAATTAAGGCCACGGCCGCTTCCTTCCAACTCCTTGTCCTTTCCTATCCCATCGTCGCCATAAGACCTGTGTGTGTCGGTGCGACGTAAGGCCCCTAACAAACAAAAAAGAATTTTATATAATCTCCTATCATATTGATATCAAATATCAAAGTATTTTTCTAAAAACTAAAGAACCTTATGTTAATATGGAGGAACAACACACGACAAAGTAAAATGACATAATAAATGAAGCAGTACACGCGCAAGCATAATATTATAGAACTTCACCTTACAATTTCCCCTATGTTTAGGACTTCGTAAAATTGCGCGATGAAGTTCAGTTACAAACTCGCACAATGGCAGAATGAAGTCAAGGCCGTTATTTTTCTGAATGGAACTGTTGAAGATACCACAGAGCCTGTTTGCCGGCGAGTTATCATGGACATACGTCCTGGTTCTTCGTTTTAAAATGTTATGTTATTTCTGGAATTGAAGCAAGGCGCATGGAAATTTAGGAGATACAGTAATTCAGGATTACCAATAGCATAGTTTACAATTTTAAAAATAAATGTTACTGCATTCTTCTGTCTGCGAATTTCTAAACTCTCCACTCCGAAATTAAAAAGGATATCACTATAGGGTACCATACGGGGATAGCAGCCAGGTTTTTAATATTGTAAGTATTTTAAAAATCCTTTTTGCAATTTTTCAATCTGATAGACATGTGGTTGACGCCTAGGGCTCCAAACGATGCTGGCATATTCTAATTTTGGTCTTACTATGGTACTGAACAGGTGAATGCAAGTTTGTGTGTTTTTGAAGTGTTTTATATTCCTGATAATGAATCCTAGTATATATAGATGTTGATTGATCAGCAGGTAGCTTTCTAAACAGTTGTAAATTTTGCCATTCGATCCGGCTGAAAAAGCAGGGATTGTGTATTTGTTGATCATTCTCATTCTCTTAATCACAGACTTTCACATGCTTCTGCGTGGATTGAAATTAAATGAGATAAATCCCGATATACTGTAACAGGACTGATAACCCTCCTGTAGTGCAATGAGGGTTGCATTTACTTTTTATTGAAAGGGGCATTTCCATGAAGATCTCATTAGGAAGGCAGACCACGTACATTACGAGATGACGGCGTTTACAAAACATGGCTTACATATTCAGCGCACAAATCCCACTGCGCTTCCCCCGATATCTAATTACAAGATAACAATCAGCCGGCCCCAATCCTTGCTTTGTTCCCGTTCTTCCTGGCTGAGCGGTAGGAAGAAAAACAAGACTACAGGCATCATTAACGATGTATTGTGCAGAGAAGACTACTTTAACAACCATCTGATAGTACCACATATACATTTTCTTCTTGCACTTCTTCTTAGTGGCTTTCTCCTGGTGTATGGTCTGCTCTTAGAATCCCTGAACGCCATTTTTCCATTATCTCTTAAACTGCAGTTTGTCCCCTCTCCGTTTGAATGTTTATATAGAGCAGGCAGTAAAGGAAATCAAAGAAGCACATGGAAAAGGAAATATAATCCAAGGAGAGGAAATCAGAACTATGAGATTTGCCGATTATATTGTTTTTTCATCTGAGTCTGAAGAAGATCAGAAAAAAATTGCTGAATGATATGGAAACTGTCATGGAGAAAGAGTACAAGATCAAAATAAATAAATCCAAAATAAAAGTAATAGGGAGCAGTCGAATGAAATCAGGTGGTGCAGGAAATATTATATTAGAAAATGTTTAAAGTAAATGAATATTGTTTCTTGAGTAACAGAATAAATCATGATGGCAGAAGTAAGGAGGACATACAATGCAGACTAGCACGAGCAAGGAAGGCCATTCTAAAAAAAAATGCTAACTTCGAACATTGAAACAGGAATTAGAAAGACGTTTTCGAAGACTTTCTTCTGGAGAATGATTTTGTATGGAAGTGGTATTTGGACAGTAACTAGCTCGGAAAGGAAGAGAATAGAAGCTGCGGTGTTAAAAATGAATGCTGAGAGTGGGATGAATGGATCGAACCACGAATGAAGAGATACTGAATAGAACTAGTGAGAGGAGAATGATTTTGTGAAATTTTACCAAAAGAAGAGATAATTATAATATTAATAGTATGGCTTCAGTAGCCGTGTGCGTACATTTTAGTTTGAAGCCAACTGACAGTCTGCTCGTCAATTTCGACGTTCCGTTTTACTCTAGGCCCTCTAGATGGCAGACCGAGCAAAACCGAAACTCTCTTGGGGGTCTATGGCTGAGATTTAATCAATTTTGTCTGGTAAACACCAAATCTGTCACCAGAGATCTTTTACATGCCAACATCGTAGGACATGGAGTGTCGAATGGACTTTCTTCCACCCTTCAAAAATCCGATTACCTCTGCCGGGTTTGAACCCGCTATCTTCGAATCCGTACGCCGACACTCTACCACTGATCCACAGAGGCAGCTTAAAAGAAGAGCTAGAATGGTAGGACACATCTTAATACATGCAGAACTTGTTCAGTTAGTTTTTGAAGGAAGAGTAGGCGATAAAATCGGAAGGGGTAGACCAAGGTAGTAATATGACAAACATTCTTGAATACAGCTCACCTCCAATGGGGTATATCTTAAAAAATCTGCACCACCTTGAGAATATGAGGGCAATAGTTTAAAAAGACAGTCACCGGGCGAGTTGGCCGTGCGTGTAGAGGCGCGGGGCTGTGAGCTTGCATCCGGGAGATAGTAGGTTCGAATCCCACTATCGGCAGCCCTGAAAATGGTTTTCCGTGGTTTCCCATTTTCATACCAGGCAAATGCTGGGGCTGTACCTTAATTAAGGCCACGGCCGCTTCCTTCCAACTCCTAGGTCTTTCCTATCCCATCCTCGCCATAAGACCTATCTGTGTCGGTGCGACGTAAAGCCCCTAGCAAAAAAGACAGTCAAAATATTGGCATTGCTTCCACCCTAGGGGAAATGTGAGAAACGCTAGCGATGGCCACCATCATCGTAAGCAAACAATCGCTGGCGAGTATAATAATTGTCTTGTGAATACATAATGGTCTATTATGGGTACTTAGTCCGGCTCCATGGCTAAATGGTTAGCGTGCTGGCCTTAGATCACACGGGTCCCCGGTTCGATTCCCGGCAGGTTCGGGGAATTTTAACCTTAATTGGTTAATTTTGCTGGCATGGGGGCTGGGTGTATGTACCGTCTTCATCATCATTTCATCCTCATCACCACCCGCACGTCGCCTGCGGAAGTCAAATAAGAAGATTTGCATCTGGCGAGCCGGACATGTCCTCGGACACTCCCGGCATTGAAAACCATGCGCCATTTCCATTTCATGGGTTCTTAGAGGTTCGAATAGGTTAGCTCAGTGCATTGCGTCACGGCCAGTTGTGGTTGTACTAGAGAGGTGAGCTGTATGTACCTATTCAAGCATGTATCAACCCACCTGCCATGCTTAAATTTCTGGCAGTATCGAGAATCAAACTTGGGCCGCAGAGAATTGCAGCCAATAACGCTATCCTTGACACTTCGTAGGTGGATATTTATTGACTTAGCTGCTCCAAGTGGATAGTGGTGATGTCTCAATTGAAGATAGTCAAGCTCCTTGGCTGAATGGTCAGCGCAACCCATTCTGGCGAGCCAGAAAAGGTGGAAATTGAAGAAGAAGAAGAAGAAGAAGAAGAACATTTGTGATCCTACAGTTCCGTATTACAAAAAAGAATATCGTCGCTCAAGAAACAATACTCTTTGTATCGATTATTCTCTTGTAGACTAGTCACGCCTTTTAGGCACATAACGATATGCAGTCCATCAGAACAATTTTCGTTGTGCTCATTGTTCTATGCTATTGCGTAAAAAATTTAACCTTAAATACATAATACTGTAGGAGAGCGTAAATACGTCTTGTAAACATACATTCCTACAGTGCGGTACGATAAATTGTTGTGTGTTGTGTAAGTAATGTTCAGTTTTTTGAAGTTCCTTTTTCTGTTCATTTCTATGGTTTCTTTTCATGCTCCAATTCTTGCTTTATTAGGTGAATTTTAATGCCTGTTAATACCGATTATACAGGTACATAATGGGAAACTAAGTATAGTTTCTCCTAGTGGCACCCCATTAATTAGTGAAGTTGTTGTAAAATAAGATATTAAAGATTTATTAGCTGATTTCAACCTTTACAATTATATTTCTATTTTATAAAAATGCATTCTACCTAGTATTCCATTTGTTGAAACACATGTCTGTATTTTCTTTTTTCTTAACTACCGTCAGCCATGCTGTGGTGTTATTAGTTAATTTCAGTACATCCTATAGAGGATTCCAACTACAGCTCTTGGCGTGTCACATACTCAGGTACGAAGTATAAATTTAGATTGCCTGCAATTGATTCATTAATTTAAGGAATGCAAAGAGCATAGGACCATGAGTTTAATCTTTCATGGAGCTAATGTGTTGTTGAGAGTGATGAATAGAAGGCTAGATGGGAAATTACATAGTTGGATTGGAGAGGAACAGTTTGGATTTAGGAAAGGGAAAGGAACAAGAGATGCCATCGGCCTACTAAGAACCATAAGGGAAAGATATATTGTGAATGAAAGATAATTTTATGTTGAGTTTATTGACTTGCAAACAGCTTTCGATAGGGTTTCAATGGAGCAAGCTAATGGATATCTTGAAGAGGAAAGGAGTATGTTGGAAGGAGAGAAGACTTGTACATAGTCTATATTTACACAAGAAGAAAGACTAAGGACTGAAAATAAATTGTCGGAAGAAATCAGAATTGAAAGGGCGTTAGACAAGGTTATTGCCTTTCTCCTTTGTTGTTCAAATTATACCTGGAAGCGATTATTCGAAAATGATTAGATAGAAAAAGATATGGTATTTCTTTTTGTTTCATTTTTACAAGTTGGCCTTACGTCACACGGACACGTTAAATCTTATGGCGACGATGGGACAGGAAATGGCTAGGAGTGGGAAGCAAGCGGCCGTGGCCAAAAAACGATCTTCAGGGACATGGTATTATAAGCAGAGAGAGAGAGAGAGAGAGAGAATAAAACGCTACAAGATATGAACGAAGCTTGCGAGGAGTATGGAATGAGAATTAATACATCAAAAACGAATAGTATGGTGATCGTATCCCCATACTATAGAAAGATACATTTGTTACGACTGAATGACAGTCGTAGACTCCATGCAACTACTTTGGTGTATCAAGTGCTTCCTGAAAACTCTCCTCCTTACACATCCACCAGATTCCGCGACCTTAGTTCACTACACCTTTTCAATACCCGGTCAGGCTGTATGCTAGAAATTCCTGTACATCGAACCGCAACCTACAAAAGATCGTTCACTGCCAAGAGCTGGTGGAATTAACTCCCCAATGACACGAGGGAAGCTAAATCTAAGACAAAGTTTAAAATCCTCTGCCAGCGTCATCTTATCAGCACTTCCAGTCTTTCTTGAGTGTGAATGGGATGCATAAATGAGAGTGAATATGGTTGTTTATTGCAATGTGTTGCAGTTTATACTTTATTTATACTTTACTTACTTTAGTTAGTTTAGTTAGTTTATACTTTAGGTTGTAAAAATTGAATATATTTAAATTAGGTCACTTCATTTTGTATACTATTACTATATATTAAAATGTAAATTGTAGAAATTCTTACATTGTAAAATTTATATTGTAAATTAGTACTATTTATATACATGAAGTGGTTAAGTGTAGGAAAGGGCCAGGAGTCCTAACTTCGCCACAATAAAGTCGCTTTAATAACAATAATAATAAGTAAAGCAAGTAAACCAGCAAATATCAAGATAGAGCAAGTTAATATAGGCAAAGTAAGAGGATTAAAAATCTTGGAGGTGCAATCAAAGAAGACTTGAGATGCCATCAGGAGGTGAAGACTCATATTGCTATAGCAAATGAATCGTTCAATAGGAAGAGGAGAATATAATGCGGCAAATTAGATAAAGGTTTGAGAAAAAGACTCCGTAAGTGCTTTGTTTGTAGTGTGGCATTATATGCGGTAGAGAACTGAAAATTGGGAAGAGAAGATGGGTAAAGGTTAGACGTGTTGAGATGTGGATGTGGAATATAATGGAGAGAATAAGCTGGATATAAATAGTGTGAAATGAAAAAGTATTGCATAAAATGAATGTCATCCCAAAGCCCGTGTTTTCGATAGCATACTTCTTAAGGGTACAATCAAAGTTTACACCTTTACAATACTAAAAATTTATGTTTAATTAGGGTGACAATAACAAGCGCCGGGACGTGTTTCGCCCTTCATTTTAAACACCGGAAATGAAAAACCTACAACCTGTTTTCCAGTCAATGACCAGGCCGAGGATGGAATAAAAGAAGCCCCCATCTTGTGGCGAGGATGGGAATTGTGCCGGCTGCCGAAGCCTGTCGCACTCCTCTGGTGCAATGATTAATGACAGACAGATGAAATCAAATGATAGTGGAGAGTGTTGCTGGAATGAAAGATTACAAGGAAAACCGGAGTACCCGGAGAGAAACCTGCCCCGCCTACACGTTTTCCAGTACAAATCTCACATGGAGTGACCGAGATTTGAACCACGGGACCCAGCCGTGAGAGGCCGACGTGCTGCCGTCTGAGCCACGAAGGCTTCTTTTTGGACATCATCAGCCGAAAATTCTTATAAGTTAAATATACAAGGTCACAAATATACATTAAGATACGATTCGGGTTACCGAATACGTCAATTTTAAAATATATCATAAAATTCGAGAAATTTTCTTAAAATCTTGGAGCTCAATTGCTTTTTTGTCCTGTTGTATTGGAGACAAAATTGTTGAACATACATAATAGTTGCATCAAAAGTTCTATGATCGAGATTTTCTCGAGTTAAGAGGTTAACTAAGAATTATAAATAACACATCTCCACGCCAGCATAAGAAGAACTAGGGCAATAATTCCATTGTGGAGATTTATCTCCCGTATGCAGTTATCAGACTGTGCCTCTTATAATGGGCTTCTGATAAGTCACCTGCCTACACCGCAACGTCAGTGGGTAGGGTCTGACACATCCCAATCTGATGAGTCTAGTGTCAGATCTAAGACGAAACGCTGGTTGATAGAGCAAAACGCCTGAAAAAAGCCTTACATCTGATCTAAAGTAACTGTCAATAAGAAAGATAGGCAGGTGAGGAGGAAATAATGTCGGGCTTCAGAGACATAACGGTCATTATGCTGGGGTGTTTGTGTCATTGAGCAGATCCAACCATATATTTAATCTGTGATGTGTGATTTAAACTAACGCATTCGCATAAAACAACTTCCCCTCATTTACATAAGGAGTCCGCAAGAACGTCGGAGTGAACGAGATATCTAGATGTCTGCCGGAATTTCGCCCTATATAGCAGAGAGAACGGGACATCTAGCTGCCTGCCGGAATTTCGCCTTGTATAACAGAAATCGCCCGGAACTTCGCACGAGATCAAGCCGTCGTGTTCGCGACTAACCAATAGGTCATCAAAGGACTTCATGTATACCGAGTAAATATATGGGTGTGCCCTCCTGTAAAGCTGTGTTCGTGGTCGCTGAAGGATGAGTAAATTTTCAATTATTATTATCATTATTATTATTATTATTATTAATATTATTATTATTATTATTTGAATATCGTATCATAATATAAATACAAAGGATAAATTTGCATGCAGATATAACATAGGTCGCTAGTATGCTATTTCAGCGGGATGACAGCATTTCACTTGATGGGTTTTTTAGGAGATATTTTTTCATGGTTGAAGCAACCATATTTTTCTGCTTATTTATAAGGGTTTATAATGCATGGCCTAGATTTAAGAACCTTAGATTAACTAAGGGTGAAGTGTCCTAAAATAATAGGGCGTAAATATTCTGTATAAATGACTCAGATCATCACCGAATCACTAGCTAACAGGAGTCATCACAAGTTTTTTCAATATGTTGATTGGACACTCCACATAATGAGATAGGAAACCCCGTTTAGAATTGTGAGGCGTCGGAGACAACGAACGAGACATGAAATTGGAATATACGTTGCATGTCTATTTAGATCGGGAGTGCTTGGAATAACTTGACCCGTGTAGTGGATTCATCTTCGAGGAGGCTTGTTTTCGGCGTATCGAGCGGAAGGAGACAGGTTATTGTCCAGGCTGTGGCTCGGACGTGGTACTGTGAAATGTAGATGAAGCTTCGTCTTAGTTAAATTGATTAGCGCGAGGTGTATGCCGAGCCATAGATAAAATAATTAAGGACGGAGGTAGATACAAGGTGTAATGAGTCGGGATAAGCCACCAGGAAACGAATGATGTATTTCGCTGAGAAGATACAAATTTAAAGGGACCCAGAAGGGCGACCCGTTGTATTTTGGAAGTGGACCGGGTCATAGCTGGTGTGATTTATGATACCCAGCAAAAGGACGGAGACGGGCCGAGCTCTTGCTCTGTTTGTGAAAGGTAGAGGAGTATTATCTGTCGTATTTCCCTCGAAACAATGATTCCAAGCTACCATTTATTATTAACACCGTTGATTAAGCTCCAATGTTCTGAGATGAGCGATCCCACCAGCCTCTTCTTTAACCATTTGAAACGTATAGGGTTACAGGTTAGAATATCCCATGTCTCAGGAGACACAGGTTCATTCCTTGGATACAGTGAAAGTTGGTGCTCACTGTCACTACCGACAGATGGATTGAACATTCTGCAACTTCATCTAATGTATCTAAAATACATATGTTTGTCTATTTATTACAGGAAGTGCTAATTGTATATTCATGAAATATTGGATGTTTGAAGTCGCTCTATTGTTTGTACACAGAATTGCAACGTTGTATATAATGTCATGTTGGGGTATTTGCTGGAATCCTAATGAAACAAGCGTGTGTAATATATTGCATATTCATCAATGAATAATTTAGGGAAATGACGTGATACGGCCTTCAAATAATTGGAAATGTAGTCATGGAAACATACAATTTACTTCAGTTCATCCAATGTTAGGGTATCGTAACTTGGTATAATTTGAATATATTAATTATAGATGGATAAACGGAATTATAGCAGGGTATGCCCATACTAATTAAGTGTGTGTAATCGTGATACATAATGCTCAATGTGATAAGTGCAAGTGCAAAGTGTAATTCTAGAGGAAACGCTTCCTTAAGATTGAAAGAATTGAACGTAGAATGAGGTGGAGAAAGAGGCTACCAAACATTTAAAACGACATGATCACTCTTAATATTATTTTTAAAATATACTGAATGGCATATCCATGTGAATAAGATGTGTTTCACTAGCATATTCAAGTGTTATATAAGATATAGTTTATCTTCTCATTAGTAATGAACTAGTACTCCTCTCATAATTAATATTCCCTTACTATAGAGATTATTAGAAAATTGTCGTCCCATCGGACGTTCCATTCAGACCCATAATGTTATACCGACTTAGCTAGCGTACTACTCTAGTAGGGAGATGAGACTTCGATACCGGGCTGAATTTGAAGCTCATCGGAGGTGCTCCATACCAATATCATGTTTATGAGCCACGGTACTTGTTTATCTACTGAAACCTTGGACAGGTACAATACTTATCAAAGCTACCTGCTTGCCGTCACTCACTCCTATCTACGCGGTGCTTAAATGAACAAACTCTGACACTTCGAACAGGAGCTAAATATACGGCCGGGAATCATATTTTGATATGGCTGAATAAAGCTTTCCTACTGAAGTCGTTGTACCAAACCTCAATCAGATCGGAGACTTACAGATCGAAGGGTTTCCTTGTGAGGTGAAGAAGGTACATGATGATAGACGACATCAAAAGGTGAGGAGACTCAAAAGGATCTGAAGTGGATGGCAGAAAACAGGAGGGCATGGAGCGCTGCGTGTGAAAACCTGCCTGTGAACAGAACACATAATGATGATGATAATGATTATGATGATTTGCATCCTTATTCCTTAATCTGTATATAGCTACACGTCGTTTTCCATTCATGAATATGAATATTTGTCAGCACACAAAAGTGTTCCATTCCTGTACAGTATGTGACTGTCCCGAATAAATCCGAAGAAATAAGCTTTATGAAGCTGAACTCGTGCGTTTAATAACACGTCCACACCACAGCCTGTGTGCTCTGCCAGTCGGAAAGGAAGGGATGGTATGAAATACATGGATCAATCTCCTCACATTTTCTGGAGATTATGGTTCCTTTCTACACGTCAGGTAGATATCACGTGGGACAGCGTGACAATCTGGCGTTACAAACATTCATACTCAGATATTCAGAAAAATAATGACCTGTTGTTAACACATTAGTAATTGAATAATTTCTGGAAATATATCTATACAGTGTAATCACATCACGAGAATTTTTCCCGATGAAACACATGACAGTTCTTCGCCTTTCAACTGCGATCAATATGGGCTACCAAGGAGATGGGGTGAAGGCGTTTATGGTTGACACAGAAGGACGTGAGTTCGAATCCACTTCAGAAAGACAAAAAAGTTAAGATACGAGATTTTCACTTTTGATCCTGAGGTTCACTCAGCCTATACCAAAAATGAGTTCCAGGTGCCTTGACGGCAAAGGTGGCAAAATTTGGAGCTAACAACACTACCCCGTTTAGTGCCGAGGTTTCGGCTAGGGGATCTTTTTATCTTCCGCTCCTCCAAGGACATTCATGGCCTGTACGAAGAAGTCTATGCTTATTATTATTATTATTATTATTATTATTATTATTATTATTATTATTATTATCTTCGGTTAAGTCTTCTATGGACCACGTTAAGCATCGTTCATTTCCGGTTCTTCTTCCTCCATCAGCCCAGTACTTCTTCATCCTTTCTGAATGGGCTGCTTTGCGTTCTAGCGACCAGATGTTGCCGGTCCGTTTTCTGCTCATTCGATCTTGGAATCCCTTCATAATTTTGATGAGCATCCTGTATTCTTGTCTATTGTATACTGCCTCCTGTGTTATGTTCTGTTCTTTCAGGTCCTCCTTGACTCCTTTAAGCCAGTTAGTTTGCGTCTTCCTGCTCCCCGTGTACTCCAGAATACTTTTGGCTGTTCTTTTCTGTTGGAATTCTTTTAATGTGTCCATAGAATCAAAGTCTTCTCTTTTTAAAGGATCTTGTGATTTTCTTGGTCCTTTTGTATAGTTCCTCATTTGGTCACTTGTCTTGTCCCAATTTCCTAGACCCTAGTATCTTCCTCAAGATTTTGTCTCTTTTTCCTCAATGTTCTCTAGCAATCCTTTCCTGTTCAATGGAATGCATTCGATTGCATTTAAACTTTCTGGCTATATCACAGTGTAGTATTGTGTGAGTTTCAGGTGATTGAGGTTGATTTTTGTTATAGATATTTCGACATAAATGGTATGCTGTGTCCATATTTTTTGCCCTGTTGTGTAACGCTGTTCCTGTTAGCCCTGTTGAGGTTATCCACTCTCCTAGGTATTTAAACATCTGCACACTTTTAACTGTTCCATACTTAGTGACAATAATCTTTGTCGGGTCATTTTTGCTCTGAAACATTAGTTCTGTTTTCCAAACGATATCTGAAGTCCTGTCTTTCCAGCAATCTCTTGAATCGTTTCAATCTGTACCTTAGCAGTTTCTGCGTCTTCTGCCAGAATTGCCATATCATCTGCGAACGCTAGACAGTCAATTTTGAGTCCAGATCTACCAAGTATTATTCCATTTTTCACCCCTAATTCTGTCAATCACTTCATCCACTCTCTGATCACTTTTTCACATATAACATTGAACAGGAGTGACATCCCATCCCCTTGTCGGACACCTGTTTCAATTTTAAACGGTTTTGACAATGTACCCATAAACTTTACTTGTGTTGTAGTGCCAGTGATGGTTTCACTGAAGCAATTTTTAATTTTTTCATCTACCCCAAATTCCTCGAAAGTGCTTATCAAGGTTGTTCTGTCAACCGAATCATACGCTTCTTGAAGTCAACAAATACAATCCCTAAGTTCTTGGCTGTGAGTGCGCGTGGTTTTATTATAGAGTTCAAATTGAAAATTTGTTCATTGCATGATCTTCCTTTCCGGAATACTGCCTGGTATTCGACTAGTTCTTTTTCGATTATCTCCTCAATCCTATTTTGTAATGCCTGAGACAAGATCTTAGAAACGACTGGTGGTAATGAAATTCCTCTGTAATTATTAATATTTGTTCTGTCTCCTTTTTTGTACAGTGGGTGTATTAATGCCGTTTTCCATTGTTTTGTGATACTCTCTGTCCGCCGAATTTCCTCAAACAGTGCTTCTAGTTGAGTCACTAGGTGTTCTCCCGCATACTTCAATAACTCTGCGACTGTTGAATCATCACTTGACGTCTTGATGTTTTTCAGTCCTTTTATTATTCCCCTGATTTCATCTTTGTTGAGTGGTTTTGAGTCCAGTATTTTGTTCTTGGGTTTCTCAAATATCAGAGCTTCTTCTGGTTTTTACAGTACAGAAGTTTCTGAAAATAATTTGCAAGGTGCTGACAATTCTGTTCATTTCCAGTAATTATATTTCCTTTGTCATCTTTGTAGCACAGAGTGGGTGGTTTGTATTTTGTTAATTGGCTTCTGAATGTTTGGTAGAAATTACGTGTATTATTTTTCATGAAATCTTTTTCTATTTTATTTAGTTCATGTGTATCGTAGTATTTCCTTTCGCCTATTATGATTTTGGATATTGTTTTCCTTTGTGTTTTGAATGTCTCCAAGTCTTCTGTCTTTTTCTTGCATTATTATTATTATTATTATTATTATTATTATTATTATTATTATTATTATTATTATTATTATTATTATTATTATTATTATTATTATTATTATAATTCGTTGAGGCTCCTTGGACCACGTGGTTCCTAACTCTAGTGAGCCCACTATTCCTTCATCTTTACACTGTGGGACTTCACTCCCACGCCAGGACACTTTGTTTTAGCTGTCAGTGATTGGATAGTGTCAGATGTTCTGATCAGCATTCTATATCCCTGTTAAATATATCGTTGGGATCAGTTTCAAACATTCTAGGTCTTTTCGAACCAGTTTCGTTCATTTAGCATTTGTCCTTTTCCCTCTAGGAATAGTGTTGAAGATTCTTGTCCATTCTGTGTAACCGTAGAAGATGAGTCTCCTTTCTCTCGTGTTGGTAAAGCTCGTTGTTATGCCTGAATCAGTACTCACCTCCCACTTTAATCGGACCCATGGTATTTCTCAGGATCTCTTGTTCCTTCAGCTCCAAATTCTTGAGTTGTCCCTTTATAACCAATTTCAAACATTCTGAGGCATACAGTATTACGGTTTCATAGTGTCGAAATTAGAGGCGAAGGAAAACGGACTTGGACTTGTAAACGTTATTGCAGAGATAGAAAGCTTTCTCCAGTTTGGTACACCTGGCTTTAATGGCTACATCCTCAGAAACGTTAGTCTGTTCTCTCGACAGATACCCATCTGATATGGTTGCACCTGCGGCTCGGCTATCTGCTTCATTGGGACACGCAAGTTTCCCCACCGTGGCTCAGTACCGGAAGGTACACACTGCTGCACTTTCGAAGAAATTTTCAAGGAAGTACTCCTAGAAGTATATTACTGGTATTTTAGTCTATTGCTATTTAATATCAGTGCTCTCTTCCAAAGGAAGAACTTTTGAATTAAGACAAAACAAGAAAGGATTTCACATTTTTTTAAACATCTATCCAGCGAAAAATATCCAAACTTTAAAACAATTCAGACTAAAAATGACTGCAATGTTTGGAACCTTCTCTTGTATTTATTTTTTTCCCTATTAAATTCACTAAAAATCATTACAGATGTCGACTTGTTGATTTGGGATATGTCGCTGATTGACCAGGGTACTACCGTTAAATTCTTCTCTTAGAAGTTATGCTGCTAAATTATTAATTTTAGTTTGTATTCAGTTTTTTCCTTTTTTGCCATTTGTCAAATATTAATTCCAATAAACTGACATTTTTGAGTGCACTTCTTCAAAATTCAATTGTGCTGGGTGTAAGAGTTTTTGTTCATTTTTAATTTGGCTCTTTTATGTAATTGTAACACAGTATTTTAAGCAATGAAAATGATTAAAACTTCGTTCCATTTGCAGAGTTTTGCGGACACTGGCGTATTATTACAGAGCGATCCGTGAACATCCCTAATGTTTCCAATGTGACCCTCAAACCCTTACAATTTGTAAATCCCTGTTCTATATGTACTGAACATGACGCAATTCAATGAAAAGAGTTTATTTTGAAAACTTAAGGAACTTTTCAGAAGATTCTACGGTAATTTATAAAGCAGTGTTATAATACATGCAATAGATTTTGTCATCAAATACAGGTCTGCTGTATTTGTTTCACCATATTAGAATTAATACAAGTTTCAGCGCGACGTGGATTACCATTGTAATACCTTCTATGACAATTCCGTTGATAACCTAATTTTGTACCCCATTATTCAAAATAATACTTTATTTATTTATTAGGGAAACCAAAACAGCGAGATACCGAATTACAGAGTTTCACACTGGAGTAGCACAATGCAAGTATACAGAAATAAATGAAAGAGCAATGAAGGAGAATCATTGAATGACAAAAGTAGCGAGTGAAAATTAAAAACTAACAAAATAACTGTAGAGTCGCAACAATTAACACTAAAACATAAAGGTAAGAGAAAATGACGAGTACAAATAAATATTTAAATTAAAACGAAGAGAAGAACTTACAGCTAGCCAAAGTAAGATAAATACAGAGATGACACATAAGTAACGGTATAGTACAATAAAAATAAATAAATAAATATTACGTTATATAGAATAGAGGTAACAGCAATGAGAAGAGAAAAAAGAAATATGAAGGAAAGGAGATAGGTTAAGGAAGAATGGATTAAAGGAGGCATACGAAGATAGAACGTCCAAGTTCCTCTCAGAAGATAAAGAGTTAAAGAGGGTTGGAATACTCCACAGAACCCAAAAATCTCTAGTTACAAAGCTGTGGTTGCAAATTAAATTGATTGTTGGGAATATCAAACATCTTATTTCATTCACACAAGATACAAGACAGTATTTTTGTTACTATTATGATAAACGTATTTTTGACATGTCTTAGGAAACAAATGCAGTGAAAAACTAAGAAAACTTGAAATATTCCTGATTTATTGGCTGCTCACTGTAAAACGTGGTACGCAGTGTACTGCGGGTTTGCTACTCCCTGATCAAGCTAATGCACTGGATACCGTAGTATAGCTCGGGTAAGAATAGCATTCCTCGGACTGCCCTGTGTAATCCTGCAGGATATTGCAGCGGGCCCATTCCCAGGGGAAGTGACTATACATCATCTCCCTCTCCACCTGTTCCAACCACACTCAGTGTTATGGAGTGGAACGTACAGTCGTAATCCCAGTAGAGTGCTCTCTCGCTGCCATTCAGAAATATGTTCTGCCAAGCATAAATTGAAACCACCAAGTGTGGTGCGACCTTCCGCTGCGCCTGTGAATACAGTCCGTAGACACCGCCGTTAATCCCCGGAGTATCACCCAAGTTATGTAAGATGAAGAATAGACGGTGACATTCGAAACAAGATTCTCGCTCGGCCTTTTAGATCACCTTATGGGGAACATCGCAGCACTGAATATGACACTGTTCGCTATTCCAAGACACAAATCCTCAGCCTAAAACAACACCTTCACTGTTGTGGCCTGCCGGGAATGGAACCTTCTTCCGCAACTGAACAGAAGGATATGAAATGCTGAAAGCCGTAATCGAACGTGCACAAAATATTTCCCATGGGACGGGCTCCAAGATTAATATCATGTCTTCTTCTTATTATTCCTCTTCTTCTTCTTTTTCTGTCAGGGTGAGTATCTCAGATGGTTGACGCGCTAGCCTTCTGACTCAGTGTAGCCGGACTGAGTGGCTCAGACGGTTGAGGCGCTGGCCTTCCGACCCCAACTTGGCAGGTTCGATCCTGGCTCAGTCCGGTGGTATTTGAAGGTGCTCAAATACGTCAGCCTCGTGTCGGTAGATTTACTAGCACGTAAAAGAACTCCTGCGGGACTAAATTCCGGCACCTCAGCGTCTCCGAAGACTGTAAAAGTAGTTAGTGGGACGCAAAGCAAATAACACTATTATTATTATTATTATTATTATTATTATTATTATTATTATTATTATTATTACTATTATTATTATTATTATTGACTCAATGTGGCAATTTCGGTCCTGGCTCAGTTCGGTGGTATTTTTTGAAGGTACTCAACTTCAGGTCGGTATATTTATAGACACGCAAAGTACCTCCTGTGGGACCAAATACTGGCACCTCGGCGTCCCCAGAAATAATAATAATAATAATAATAATAATAATAATAATAATAATAATAATAATAATAATAATAATAATAATAATAATAATAATAATAATAATTGTACCGGGAGGTACAGCTCTACGCCGCACATTTAAATCGTGCGCCAATTAAAACATCCTCTACAGGAGAAGTACTGAACTTGAAACTAGACCTACTTAAACTTTTTCTCAGAAGATGTCACCACCTTAATTTTGTGATTGTGAAGTTTCCAGTACTGTATGAAATTTTACGTGTTTTGTTTACCATTTTTCAAGAAGTTTGGACTTCCTGCAACAAATGTCTCTACAAAAACTATGATCATGCACCCTGGTGTGAAGTGAAGGAACTTTATTTGAAGAAATTTTGTATTCATAAATTTGCTCTTTACTAAATTATGTTCATTCATTTTTGGGTTGCCAATATTGATCTTTTCTTTCCGCCAGTTTTGAATTCAGCCAATCCCTAATTTCTGTAATTAATTTTCGTCCTATCACAGGCTTCTTCTTCGATTTGGTGTGTAACTTTACACTAGCCAATAAAAGTAAGAGGGTGTGGCTTGATTATTCATGAAAGGTCTCAAACTTTCCCCGAGGGTTTATAAACTGCGGATTTTCACGGCTCTTGGCCATTTGATCAACATCTAACTAAGTGTGTGTGCGTATGTGAAGCAGGAGGCGGGAGGTGTCTCTTTCATCAGACAATAGTTCTTCAGCAAGGTAATGGCTGTTTAACATCTTTATTTCTTGCTAGCTCAGCAGTTTAACCCGCGGGAAAGGATCGAAACTTTTACCATGTAACCTACTTTTCTAAAAATGTAATTTTCTGCTGGCTTATGTGAAAAATTCATAAAATCTGCAACTGTAATTCGGGGATATAGAGTGATTTACCCTCTCGAGCTCCCCTTCATATTGGTTTGAGGTGACTACGTTTTGTAACTGGTTTTCTTCCTTTCTGTAATGTCTTGAATTATTCTTATACGAGTCACCTCCATAGTTTGGGAATAGCCCCTGTTTCATCGGCCTAGTGCCTTTTAGGTTTTAAGAATGCATATTTAGGAGTGCAAGTACTCGCCTCCATTCAACTTGATGTTTCGGGCCATTTACTTAACCTGTTTTCTGCTAAGGCCCAGTAGGTTGGGTACGAGATACCTCCGTTTCATTTGTGTAAGTTGTGCCTTGATGGCAAGTAATTGTAAAGTCTGATATTGATAGGCTTGAAAAACTGAGAGCGTGTCAGCTCTTTTCTAGTGTTGTAAGGATGCCTCTAGGAGGCTTGACATTGTAAAGTGGGAGCAAATGCTCCATGTTATTAGGGGATTTCTGCCCTTGAACAAATTTGTGCGTTGAGCTAGGAGCTCGAAATTGTAAAACTAGGGGCTTGTAGCCCAAGAGAGTTA
This sequence comes from Anabrus simplex, assembly GCF_040414725.1. Lineage (NCBI taxonomy): Eukaryota > Metazoa > Arthropoda > Insecta > Orthoptera > Tettigoniidae > Anabrus > Anabrus simplex. The sequence continues at coordinate 1,671,987,891 of NC_090265.1, forward strand.
AAATTCTTGGATCCTTCTAAGTTTTGTTTTTAGATTTCTATGTCTTTGTAATTTCCCTAAAGTGAAAAGCTATTTAATTTCTGTTGTTTTCTGGAAAATATAACCTTTGTTAAAATTTTAAATTTATTATTATTATTATTATTATTATTATTATTATTATTATTATTATTATTATCATGGCGCGTGGCCTCTGGAGGTTCCTGGTGCACGTCTTTCATCCCCAGCCTCGTACGGACGACCAACTGTGGCAAATGGTTGACAGAGAATGGAGAACAATCCCTCAGGACACCATCCGCACTCTTATTGACTCTGTACCTCGATGTGTTTCTGCGTGCATCGCCGCTCGCGGTGGTCCTACATCCTACTGACATTAACGCCCTATAGGCCACCTGCGCTACTCTGAGTATGAGGCTATACCAAGATGAATTATAATGATGAAGACTGCACAAACGCGAATGAAAGGATGATGAAGTGGTGATCAATGGATTGTTTTGTGTGTTGATCGGGTGGGCCCTCGAATTGTACTGGCTTGTACATAGTAATTGTCAATATGGATCATAACAACGAAATTTATTACTTGTGGAATAAGCGGTACGTTCCGAGCTGTCAGTGGAGAGATGGCGTGGAGTGACATTAGTAGACGGGGAGTAGGGAATATCGCAATATGGAGTTACAGTTGGAATTCAAGAGGACAAATTGGGGCAAATATTCGTTTATAGGAATATGAGTTACGGATTGGAATAATTTACCAAGGGAGATGTTTGATGAACTTCCAAATTCTTTGGAGTTATTTAAGAAAAGACTAGGTAAAGAACAGATAGGGAATCTGCTACCAGGGCGTCTGCCCTAAATGCAGATCAGTGGTGACTGATTGATGGCGACTGACCCAGTCCCCGTGCCAGAGGTAGTTAAAATCCCCGACTATTTTAATCGCTTCTGATTAATTCTCCTGGCTTGGGGGCTGGGTGTATGTGCCCGTCCCAACGCTCTCCTCATCATGTTCAGACAACACACTACACTACCAACCACCAAAGAAACACGCAATAATGATTACATCCCTCCATATAGGGTTGGCGTCAGGAAGGGCATCCAGCCGTAAAACAGGGCCAAATCCACATGTGCTACGCCGTTCGCACCCGCGACCCCACAGGTGTGGGAAAAAGCTGTAGTAAAGAAGACGTTAAAATCCCCGACTCAGTCGATAATCGAACCCGGGATCCTTTGGAACAAAGGCCAGCACGCTAACCATTTAGCCATGGAACCGGAATCCAAAACCCGCGGAAGTAGTTAGTGAGACACAAAACGGATATTATTATTTTCTTCTATTTTTCTATTAATTTCACGTTTTACCGACTCAGGTAGGTCTTATGGTGACGACGACATAGGGTTCGGATAGGATTGGGAAGGAAGTGACCTTGGTTTTAATAAAGGCTCAGCCCCAGTCTTTTTATTTGTCTGCTATAAGGCCAACACCTTGTCCAAGCCGTGAGAGGTGGGTAACGCAAAGAAGGAAGGGACTGAAGTAGGCGTGATGTACAGCGGGGACTACTTGTGCCTCATGACCGCTATTGTAGCTGTGAAGGCCTTACACGAACCCTGAAAAGTGACGGCTAACAGGACTCTGGTGAGGACCTCAACGGAAGCAACGGCGGAGGAAGCACCGCTTCTTCTTGGGGTTAAACAAAGAAGAGGCCACTGCCTTGTGGTTATGAGGGATCCTTAAAATCTAAGGGAGTGGGCCGAAAACTAGCTCACCTGAAACAAAAATTAAATAAATCACAAAAGAATTATGTCAGCCGTAGTTTATGGAGAAGATTATTGGCAATGAAATACAGGACACGAATAGCTCGAGTCAACGAGATATGGAGAGAGGTGAAAGGATTAGCGGAACATGCTGGAGAAGTTACTTCAAAGCCATATATTTTGGCTAGGAATTAAGGGAAATAAAGTTAAGAAAGTAAATATCAAGCTTAGCTTTCGATTGGTGTGAAACGGGGAAAAAACCATCTTCAGAACTGCTTACAGTGGAGACATCACTCGGGGGCTGGGTGTGTGTACCGTCTTCAGCATTAGAAATCCGGCTCCATGGCTAAGTGGTTAGCGTTCTGGCCTTGGGTCGAGAGGGTTTCGGGTTCGATTCCCGGTCGGGTCGGGGATTTTAACCTTCATTCGTTAATTCCGATGGCTCGGGAGCTGGGTGTGTGTGGCGTCTTCAGCATTAGAATTCACCATAGGTAGGGCCCCATCCTCACAGACGCGCAGGTCGCCTATATGACGTCTACTAGAGAAAGTCCTGCATCAGACCTCTTCTGAGGCCATACGCCATTGTTATAATAATTATAATAATAATAATAGTAATAATAATAATAATAATAATAATAATAATAAACTTTCGAAGCCATTTATCGAAGCCATTATTATTATTATTATTATTATTATTATTATTATTATTATTATTATTATTATTATTATTATTATTATTATTATTATTATTATTATTATTATTATTATTATTGGTAGTAGTTGGTAGCAGCTTAAGCCAGTGTCTGGATGAATATAGAAGAAACTGGTGGGATTAAACCTAATTAGATCATGGCCTACAAGCCAGGAGTATTTCTTCCGTATTCATCCAGTAGTAGTAGTACTCAACTGACTCTCAGTATGTAATACTTTTATGCAAAATTGTACCTCAATGAAATCTTGAAAATTTCAAATATCTGCAAAACTTTCAATCTTGTTCTTCACCACCAATTTCGAGCCCGGAGTTTAAGCACTAATGGGTTAGAACGCTTATTAACTTCGCAAGTAGCATGTGGCATTTAGCCCGCATAACGGCTATGTATGTGAGTTGCGTACATTTTAGGGGTTACAGTCGACCGAATAACTTGTGTAGATTCCACTGGAAAACCATTTGTGGGCTAGAAAATACTTGCTACTAGTTTAAATAAGTTCGTACTCTAATCTGTTAGTGCATAAAACTCAGAGCTTTAACGTTATTTTGACTCGGTGACTGTGTCTTTGTATTCGTCTCAGTACACATATTCACACAACATATCGCACTACTACCCACCTCAGAAGCAGGAATTAGCGATTTTATCCCTTCCTTTATGGTTGGCGTCAGCAAGGTCATCCAGACGTAAAACTGGGTCAACTCCACACACGTGACGGCTCAGAAATTTAGGAGAAAGGCCAGTAAGAAGAGAAAAGTCTTCATTCAAAGTAGGGTATGTTAAAAAATTATAAAATTTTATAATATATTTAATTTGTATGGAAGAGGACAGAATCTTATTAAACGTTCGTGAAAATTTCCCGTAGTAACAAATTACTCGTAATTCATTAAGTACTTCCCAGACTTCAAGAAGGACGTAAGAGTCTAGGCTGCATGCAACGTATCTCTCTTCGATCTCATATCTCACATTCACCTCTCGAAATTAAATATATTCCTGTTTTGTTATATTCTGTCTTTAATAACTTAGTGTAAAATTAAATGTTTCATTCTCTTATTTAATCCATAACCCTTGTCAGGGCTGCGGTGACTGTCTGTGACACATTCCCTCTCCACTTACTGCGGTCGCTCGCTGCCTGAGTGGATTTTCAAAAGTTTTGCTACTCATTTTGCACATTTGAACTGTCCAGCTCTGAGAAATTTTTGATGTAGGAGACGTCCATTGTTTCGTTCTGCTACTGGAAATGTCAGATTTAAATGTGTTGCGTTTAAGCCCTGGATAGACACGTTTGTGAAATGATTAACTGATTTAATAGAAAGCAGTTCGTGTTTCGGTAAGCTCATTCCAGTGATTCTCAACTTACAGGATTTCAACAAGATATAGCAAATATTTCAGATTCACGAGGCAAATTGGGCTTTACAGCTATTGATCTATCTGAGGGTTTTGTTAGGGTATATCAAGAGAGACTACCGACTAAAGTGAGAGCTATTTGTACTAGAAAAAAAAGAGTGACTGAGCTGGTGGCTAAATTGTTAGATAACTTGGAAGTGGGGTGACGAGCTCTCGACTTTGTGGGATGTTCCGAGCTGTCAATGGAGAAATGGCATGGGGTGACATTAGTTGACGAGTAAATTTGAATGGAGATTTTGAGGGTGGGAAGGATCATAACCTACAACCATAAAATTAAAAGTAAGTGTGTTTGTTCAATATACAGGTGTAAACGCCTCCAATGATCAGTACCGAAATTTGCAACAAGGCTCATGAGGCATTTGGACGAGTCGTATATCGTCAAAGATTTATTAAAATAAAATTGGTCACACTACGTGATATACGTGTAGAAGATACTATGTGGTGACGTCATTTTTGATACCAAAGAATATACCAGACCCACGAAAAGCATTGAACTTAGAATAGCAAGAAATAATAGAGTGGGCACACAAAAAACATGGAATTTAGAATAGCAAGGAATATGGTCAAATCTTACACAGAGGTACAGAACTAAACTTTTTGTTGGTACTTCCCTGCATTCTGCTCTATGATACAATCTAGCGATTTATTCTCTGGAAAATATACCGGGCGAGTTGGCCGTGCGGTTAGGGGCGTGCGGCTGTGAGCTTGCATCCGGGAGATAGTGGGTTCGAATCCAACTGTAGGCAGCCCTGAAGATCGTTTCCGTGGTTTCCCATTTTCACACCAGGCAAATGCTGGAGCTGTACCGCAATTAAGGCCACGGTAGCTTACTTCCAAATCCTAGGCCGTAAGATCTATCTGTGTTGGTGAGACCTAAAGCCACTAGCAAAAATAATTATCCGGAAAATTGACCTCAGTTCCATGAATGAGTATGTAATGATTGCTTTCAGGTGCGGTTTACATGCTTCAGTCGCATGTACCACAGGTTTATACTCCTCTTCGTTTGTTTATTCTTAAATGATAACTTTACCAGGTATTTTCTTGACTCTTAATTCTAGCCTGTAGAGACTTCGTTTTAGTTGTAGATGGGAAAGTCCGCTCTGAATATTTCACCTCAACTTCATGATTTTTCATTATTACATGCTTAGTAGTAGAAACTGTTGCTGGTTTGTGAGATTGTACTACATCAGTGCGTGTAAAACGTAATATTGTTTATCCTAAGGCACTGAATTCATGATTTCGCAGTTAGTAAAGATGTAAAAGCTTAACTAATCGATATCAATAATTGGCAATTTCAGAAATGTACCGAATTGCTGAAAATCAAATGTAATGTTTCTATTTGTGATGTGTTTTCAAGTGAATGTTGATATTATAACCGTTCAATGGCATGTGGGTCAGTTGTAGAGCCATTGAAGGTTATGCTAAGGAAGAGATCAACAGAAATTACTCGGAAAAATACGTCCAGCAGCTACAGGTCCAGTTGTCATACGTCAAACTCTGTCTGATAGCCGGAATAACTCGCTCATTTAAATAAGAAATTGGGTAGGTACAAAATGAGGACGGAGATTCATAAGCTCAGAACCTCGTGGTCATCGGATGCTTACAGTCATGAAATGTCATTTAATATATAAGCAAAGGCTAGTAAGTAAAGTTTACATTTTCAGCGGTTGGAGTTGTTATTGATGATGGTGATGGCCTGTGTGGGTTTCTTAAAATATCGAAATCTATCCTATTGTTGGTTTTGTTGATGTGAGGTCCAAGAAATTTAACTTTTTTATAGATTTCTTTCTCCATGGTGAATTTAATGTTGCTTCCAAGCAAATTCGAACAACCCAGAAATGTTTTGGGAGTAATGAGGTCTCCATTTAAAAATTTTACCGTGTCGTCAAAATAAAAGAAAAGAACGGACCCATAACTGCATTTCTTTCTGATATGTGTTCAAGATGGTTTTCTCAAAGAGACTATAGCCTTAATAGAAGAAAATTTAAAGAACCAAGACAGACTAAGTCACATAAAAATTAACGAAACGATAAACTTATTAACTCTAATATTAGAAAATAATTACTTTACATTCAACGGAAAGTACTACCAGCAAAACACAAGTTTACCAATGGGGGGTCCACAATCAGGTTCGTTAGCCAATATTGATTTAAATAATCTTGAGAAAATCATCTTGAATACATATCAGAACTCACAAACAAGCAGCTTACAACAGCTATATTAATAGATTATTAAAACTTCCCCTGAGTAATGAAAACAAACTGAAAGAAATTAGAATAATAAAACGACTTGCTAAAGCAAATGGCTACAACCCAGAAATGAGACAATATTATACGTAAGAAAGAAAACGGAGAAAAAAAGAAAAACCATGAGAAAAGAAAGAAAATCCATTAACGTAATCAATTTGTAACATTTACGTATTTTGGAAGTCAAGTTTTTAAAATCGCGAATATATTTCAGAAATTTCAACTTAAAACAGCTTTCCGAACCTGAAATAAAATATCATAACTTATATATAATGCACATAGTGTCCATAAAAAATAAAAATAAAAAATGACGACTGTAAAATGTTGTATATAGGAAGAACTGAGCGAAACTTAAATTAAAGATATTAAGAACACACTTTAAGGCAATGAGGTACAACAGATATTCAGCTTTTGCGGAACACATTTACAACAATAACCACAGCTTCTTAGGGATCGAAAAGGACATGAAATTAATTTTTAAGGGTAATTATGGATTTGAATTAAATACACGTGAAAACACTGAGATATTTTTGGCGCAGACAAGGGTTCCAGATAAAATTTTAAACGAAACAGTCGCAAGCAACATTTTGTTTACAATCTTGAGTTGACATATCACCATGTGCTTGCAGCGCGGTTCCGTACTTAAAGCTGAACGTTTGCCAGTACTCGACCAATAGCCTGAGCACCCTTCCTTTGGTATGTCCATACCTTTTACAACAACATTGTAAGTTTATATGTATTATTTTCATACTTTTACACTTGTTTTTTTCTTTTTCTTATTTTTACAGTTTATGTCTGCAGGCCTACCTTTTAAACTCATTTTAACCAATTTTGAAGACACACTCATGTGGAATTAAATTTTAATTTTAACACTGATGATGGACCTTAGTGTCCGAAAACCGATTATATTTTAATAAAGTGTGTGCTGATGCAACTGTATATAATTAATAACAACAAAATATCAATCTGCAAGTCAAAAAGGAATTCTATAAAAATTCACTTCACACATAACTAACTGGTAATACAAATCTTAAAGGTAAACATTCAGAAACTATCCGGGCAACGTCGGGTACTACAGCTAGTATACTATTACATAGGGCACGAAATAAACAAACCATGCTTCTATACTTCTCCGTGTAGCGCAGGAGCTTAGTTAAATTTTCTTTAAAGCCTTCTCCGGCAACAGTGTTGAATAGTGGTAAATTTTCGGCACGCAAGAAAACACATGCGCTAATTATGGTTGGCTTTGTATTGCTTGAAAATGCTTGGCGAGAAGTGCTAACATTAAATTTGCAAACGTGATTTTTTAATTGTTAACATGAGTTGTAGCGGATTTATACTGTATGTTAACAGTGCATGGCACGTTTTGCATTAAGCATACCCTGTCCGCTGACTGCCTGTAGTATGAACACAAGCAAGAACTTCTTCCAAACATCAGAACTGAGCACTCCTCTCTTGATTAGTTTATATTCTCTGTGTTGAATTTTGTCCATAACATTGTCCGTTGAGTCTCGTGGCATAGTGGATATCAGCTTAAAGCTAATGGTTAACTCAACCATCCTTTTATACCTCCCAATGCCCGACATTTGCGCTTTATAAACAAGGGCTTACTAATCTCTGGATGAACCGCATTTTTTGCAACGTTGTGATGTTTCGAACATCATATAATGTGATAAATTATTGAACTGTATAATTAATTGATAATATGTATATATTTAATCACTGATAGGTCATTTTAAATTAATATGTATATACAGGGTTTTAATCATCCATTTCACACCATTTCATTTCTTTGTATCGCGGCTATAACGTATTCTGAACGAACCACATATTGGGTAAAGTATTTCAACATCATTCATATTAATAACTTGCAGTAAATTTTCCAATAGCCGCTGTGAGGTGACCAGAGGCTAATTTCAGCCCATTTCCAGGAAATGTACGTCATCAAGATTACGAGAGACCTTACCCTCTCCACCTTCAGAAGAGACAGTTGAAACATTATGGACGCCGAGAGATCCATCATCAATCATCAGCTTCCAGATAACAAAGTCTACAAATGGTGAGCTATTGGCTTAAATTACTGCAAGTCTACGCGTTACCATTCATGTTCTTAGAGTTCATTTCATTTAATTTTATTTTGCTTCCGTAAGTTCAGATTTCGTTAATACACCGTTACGTCACCTTTTTCATCCTAATAAATAGCTGTTTTCATTTGTATTTTCTGAAATTATTATTAATGATCCTTAAATTCCAAGTTAGTGTACTTAATAATTTGTGTTCCGTCACCTCACCCCTGGGAGTTTTTTGAGTCTCATTACGTATTATTATTATTATTATTATTATTATTATTATTATTATTATTATTATTATTATTATTTATTATTTATTATTATTATTATTATTATTATTATTATTAATCAACTTTCGTTTTCAAGCCATAAGCATGAAGGCTGGCGCTCATGGGATATTGTTTATGGAGAAACAATGAGATATCATTTATGTATATTAATGTTAATATTAAAGTGACTCGCCGCGTTATACACTGACTGACAGAGCAAATGCAACACCAAGAAGGAGTGGTTCGAAAGGGATGAAAGTAGGGGAAAAACCAGAGACGGCACGGACGAATAATTGATGTTTATTTCAAACCGATATGCAGGTTACACAATGCGCACGGCATCGACTCATTAGGATGTAGGACCACCGCGAGCGGCGATGCACGCAGAAACACGTCGAGGTACAGAGTCAATAAGAGTGCGGATGGTGTCCTGAGGGATGGTTCTCCATTCTCTGTCAACCATTTGCCACAGTTGGTCGTCCGTACGAGGCTGGGGCAGAGTTTGCAAACGGCGTCCAATGAGATCCCACACGTGTTCGATTGGTGAGAGATCCGGAGAGTACGCTGGCCACGGAAGCATCTGTACACCTCGTAGAGCCTGTTGGGAGATGCGAGCAGTGTGTGGGCGGGCATTATCCTGCTGAAACAGAGCATTGGGCAGCCCCTGAAGGTACGGGAGTGCCACCGGCCGCAGCACATGCTGCACGTAGCGGTGGGCATTTAACGTGCCTTGAATACGCACTACAGGTGACGTGGAATCATACGCAATAGCGTCCCAAACCATGATGCCGCGTTGTCTAGCGGTAGGGCGCTCCACAGTTACTGCCGGATTTGACCTTTCTCCACGCCGACGCCACACTCGTCTGCGGTGACTATCACTGACAGAACAGAAGCGTGACTCATCGGAGAACACGACGTTCCGCCATTCCCTCATCCAAGTCGCTCTAGCCCGGCACCATGCTAGGCGTGCACGTCTATGCTGTGGAGTCAATGGTAGTCTTCTGAGCGGACGCCGGGAGTGCAGGCCTCCTTCAACCAATCGACGGGAAATTGTTCTGATCGATATTGGAACAGCCAGGGTGTCTTGCACATGCTGAAGAATGGCGGGTGACGTGGCGTGCGGGGCTGCCACTGCTTGGCGGCGGATGCGCCGATCCTCGCGTGCTGACGTCACTCGGGCTGCGCCTGAACCCCTCGCACGTGCCACATGTCCCTGCGCCAACCATCTTCGCCACAGGCGCTGCACCGTGGACACATCCCTATGGGTACCGGCTGCGATTTGACGAAGCGACCAACCTGCCCTTCTCAGCCCGATCACCATACCCCTCGTAAAGTCGTCTGTCTGCTGGAAATGCCTCCGTTGACGGCGGCCTGGTATTCTTAGCTATACACGTATCCTGTGGCACACGACAACACGTTCTACAATGATTGTCGGCTGATAAATTACGGTACGAAGTGGGCCATTCGCCAACGTCGTGTCCCACTTATCGTTCGCTACGTGCGCAGCACAGCGGCGCATTTCACATCATGAGCATACCTCAGTGACGTCAGTCTACCCTGCAATTGGCATACAGTTCTGACCACTCCTTCTTGGTGTTGCATTTGCTCTGTCAGTCAGTGTAATTTCGTCACACATCTGTGGGCCTAGTGGGTACGTCACAACGTCAGTAAAACAAGCAAGGTCATCCCTCCCTAGTCACCAAACTTTGCTTCGAACATGCCCTGCCGAACGAATTTTAGCATACGTCGGACATTTTATATTACACGCTCCACTGACGCGTGGTGGTGGTTGCATAAACACCAAGACTCATCTTGCTCGGTCTTGGTTACCCATCTAAATTTCGAACAATGCACGCCACTAGTAATTACTGAAAACCGTGTTAATGTCTGTTGACAATCAGGTTCGTATCTACGAACTCCCGAATACAAGATAGCAATTACGTACCTCCAACCGTCCTGACTGTAGTCGCTAGATGTCAATTTATGATTAGGAATTCGAAGCATGAGCAGCTTTCATATATCACGCTTTAGAATAATTAACACCTTCAAGTTAGAGAAAATACAGCTTACGAATCTGTAAAACGTTCCACCAATAAGTTTACACGTATATTTTTTTCGTAATTTTTTCCTATACATACAGCATATTCTCTGTGAAATTCTCTACCAGATTTCTTTGTACACCTAAGAACGGTTGTTCCACAATCCAGTTAATAATTTCAAAAAATTTAATTGCTATATAATGTAAGCAAATATGTCACTCAGTTGCTATAAATGAGATCAGATATAATTGACGGCAACATCAGTTTTATCTGCATTGTACTTTTTAACGCAGTCCAAGCCTCGAAGTACATTATCTAAAAGATGCAGGTGAGCAACACAAGATTCACAGTCTGCTTGGCGCCCTATTATTCTAATTTTAGAAGTATTTCCACCTGACACAAGCCTGGTTCTTGCATTACTTTGGCGGTAGTTGTGTATGTATTTCTACCAGCAGAGATTATTAACTCTTCTCACGAATCTCAGATTTCCCAGCTCCGAAGTTCTCACCCTAACTTTGAAGACGCGGCACGCTAATTATGTTTACATTTCGTCACAAAGTTCTCAAGTAAATAATATCGAGTTCTTAGATTCCCGCAACAAACAAAAGAAAATCTTATGATTACACCCGTTAGACTTAAACTTGAAGAGGCGACGTGGAGAATATTCTCTCTGTGAGCTTGATGATGAAAGAAAAATTGACTGAGAACACAAAACACTCCAGAATTTAATATTTAGCGATACTTTAAGTTGGGATAGAAGTATTAAGTTCTACACTCTCATTGCCGGGCATAAGAATTTCATTTTTGTTAATACTAGAGGACTCTGCCTTTGGTCTCATAACCTAATAGGCTCAGATTCCGTTATTATTCCTGGCTCGATAAAAACACAAGGAAGATAAAATCGTTTCAAGAGTGCATGACAAATGACATTACTTCCTCGTACTGATCTTTTTAAATATCAAAGCCATTATTCAAAAACAATGCTGATATTATTATTATTATTATTATTATTATTATTATTATTATTATTATTATTATTATTATTATTATTATTATTATTATTATTATTATTATTATTATTATTATTATTATTTTAGGCCTACGATGGACCACGTGGTTCTTAACTCTGGTGAGCTCTTTTCTTCCTCTTAGCCCAGTATTCCTTCATTCTAGCGCTATGAATGTCTTTTATTTCTTGAGTCCATTTCACTCCTACTCCTGGACGCAGTGATTTAGTTGTTAGTGACTGGAGAGAGTCAGATGTCTTGACTAACTTTCTGAATTTATCTCGGTTGTAAATGTCAATGTGATCAATGTTTAGGTATTGTAGGTCTTTCCGCACTAAATTGGTCCATTTGGCATGTGTTGCTTTCCCTCTAGATACAGTGTTGAAGATTCTTGAAGTGAGTCTCTGGCTGTCCATCCTGACTACGTGACCATAGAAGATTAGTCTTCTCTTCCTCATTGCTGTTGTAATGCTCTCTATTTTACTGTACAGTTCTTTGTTGTGCCTGATTCTGTAGCCATCTCCTTCTTTAATGGGACCCATAATCCTTCTGAGGATCTTTCGCTCTTTCAGTTCTAGTTTTCTGAGTTGTCCTTTCCGGGTCATGTTTAGGCATTATGAGGTGTATAGTACAGATGGTCTTACTACGGTGTTGTAGTGTCTATTATTATTATTATTATTAAAATCTAACAGTCGTATCAGCACACAAGTGCCCAATTCACAACCAGTTTTCGGACACTAAGGTCCAACATCAATGATTAAAAAATCAGTTGTGTGCTGATGCGAATTATAATCGATAAATCAAAAAGATCCGCACCCCTTATATAAATTGCTTGTCCAAACACCTCCAATATGCAAAACGACAATAGCTACAAAGATATCAAAATACACAGAGCTGGCAATAGAAATACATCGCTTGTGGAAACTAGAATCAGTCGTGACAGTTCCAATAGTAATATCGTGTACTGGTGTTATTCCGAAAAGCTTGCAAAGCTCTATGGCCGCATTAAACCTGCATCATCACACATACTGTACGTTAAACTACAGAAAGTTACCATCCTGAGCACCTGCCACATTGTGAGGAAGTTTCTAGGAACGACTTTTCCTATGAGTTACACCAAACAGCATGAAGTTCCAGGCCGCAGTTCCGGTAATACTGCAGAACAGATTCCCAAGACGGGGAGATAAAAAGTTGTTTAGTGACATCATCTTCGCATATTGTACCAGTAAAAGAGCCCGACTTTAAGCTTTATTTTCAACGCAAGCATGGAATAGTTCTCAGGGCTAAACTGGATGAATATTAGCTAGGGCTTGGTACAGGAGGCAGGGTCCCATCTACAAGAAAAGTTTGAATCTGATTTGATAAGAGTTTATTCATGTAATGCATATTAAATTGCACATCACCTCATAGTAGATAGGGGTTGTCCTCCATATTGTCCTTTAAATGGCCCGGGTCTCCAGCTCACCAGGCCGCACCGGCTGGAACACGTTCCAGAAGATGCCCAAGTACTCCGTCAAGATGCGGACGGACCATCCAGGTTGGTTGCATGGAATACGCCTCAAATTCCCGATGCTCGGGATGACCTCCGCTGGTTCCTGAAAATGTTGCGGGTAATCACATTACCCAAGTACAATGAGGTTGATGCCCACAAAACTCCGAAAATGTGTTCTTCGTCACTCGCAGAACTGATAACTCAAAGTTCATGAAAACCTTAAATAATTAGGTTTCACGCCATTAGTAAAATCACTAGTCAATGTTTATAAAGCCTTTCAAGAATCCACTCTTTAACACTCATGGAAATGACAAGTCCGTGGTCATGAAGACTTTCAATAATGTTATAGTTCATCAATGAAAAAAATTGCAAGTCTTTAAGTAATCACTGGCAAAGAGCACAAGTCTATGCTTATGGAAACTTCGAACAAATTTAGAGTTCATCACTCGTGACATTACAAGTCTTTGAATAACCACTGGCGAAAAGTTAGAGTCCATCACTGGTAAATATTACAAGTCTTTGAATAATCACTGGCGAAAAGTTAGAGTCCAACACTGGTAAATATTACAAGTCTTACTGGCGAAAAATTAGAGTCCAACACTGGTAAATATTACAAGTCTTTGAATAATCACTGGTGAAAATCACAAGTCTACGCTCATGAAAATTTTGAATAATGTTAGAGTTCATCACTCGTAAATATCACAAGTCTTTGAATAATTACTGGCGAAAATTTAAAGTCCACCACTGGTAAATATTACAAGTCTTATTTATAAAGACTTAGAAGAATTCGGAGTTCCTCAACACACGTAAATATTACAAGTCCCATTTATAAAGACTTAGAAGAATTCAGAGTTCTTCAACACTCGTAAATATTACAAGTCCCATTTATAAAGACTTAGAAGAATTCAGCACTCGTAAATAAAGACTTCGAGGAAATTCAGAGTTCCCCAGTGAGAGTATAACCACACGGAGATAGCTTCCGACGATAATGGCAGCGAGTAGAGCCACGCTGACTACTCGACTGTCACTGACTGACTGAGATATCAGGCTATATTGAGCCCTCCTTATATTTGGTTTGGGGACATCTACGTCACATATGCCGTGAAGCTGGTTATCTCCTGAATCCCTCGACGGATTTTCTTGAAATTCAAGCATTGCGACGTTTATGTAATTCCTTTAAAATGACATGTTGATCAAGTCGCTACCACAATTATTATAGGAGTTTTAAATTTTTTCTCCATCGAATGTTCCGGAAGGTGTGACGCTTGAATCTGGAACATACGAGTTCAGGCTAGCTGCACGTTGCATGACAGGCGGGTGATCTAACTAGCCCCTGCGGCTACGTCACGCATACAGCTGTTCTCAGCTTGCTCGCTCGTCCTGCTGAATGTAAACAAACCAGGCTTGCACGGAGCAATACGCGTGGTGATAAAATACGATCAACTCTCAAAAAAATATGCATGTACAGGTCGTAACCGGTACAATATGTATTGTTTGTATGTAATGTTGTAATTATTTCTGTTGTAAATATGTGTTAGATACCTGCATAGTTTCATAACCAAGAGGGAGACTTCTTGCCTATGCCGAGTCAGCCCACTATGTTACCGGCACATTCCGAGCCTTCCTAAGTGTATGTAACAACAACAGCACCAATAACAACAATAACAATAATCGTACTGATCATTACTATTAAACACGTAATTCTTTAATTTACCCGCAAATGTCTCTTTTATATTCTTCAAACTTGCTTGTGTTAAAAGATCATACACTGGATACACTGCATTAGACCGATACTATGAACATATATAAAACATACACACATACATACATACATACATAGAACGTTGTTTTACTCGTGGTTTTACGTCGCACGGACACAGATAGGTATTATGGCTACGATGGGATAGGAAAGGCCTAGGAGTTGGAAGGAAGCGGCCGTGATCTTAATTAAGGTACAGTCCCAGCATTTGCCTGGTGTGAAAATTGGAAACCACAGAAAACCATCTTCAGGGCTGCCGACAGTGGGATTCGAACTCACTATCTCCCGGATGCAAGCTCACAGCTGCATGCCATTAACGGCACGGCTAACTCACCCGGTGTTTTACTCTTATGCCTTTTAGAGGCAACCCCGAAAGCCTCTCTGAATCTCTTATTTGCATCTAGCACAGTAACCCGCAACTTTTACTTGAAACAAAAATAAACTTAACTTGCAAATGAGCCATGAATTATTTCGAATATTTCTTTTTCTTTATTCCGAAAGTAATTTGACTTCATTATATATTTATCAATTCGAAATACAAACGTGATGAGTTTTGAACGTTTCTCCCATATGCAAAACTCTTGCTACAGCGGCTACCGTCACACTTGTTATCCATTTTATTTTCTTTCTTAATCTGCTTTCCCTCAGGGTTGGTTTTTCCCTCGGACTCAGCGAGGGATACCACCTCCACCGCCTCAAGGGCAGTGTCCTGGAGCTTCAAACTCTGGGTAGGGGGCTACAACTGGGGAGGATGACCAGTTCCTCGCCCAGGCGGCCTCACCTGCTATGCCGAACAGGGGCCTTGGTGGAGGATGGGAAGATTGGAAGGGATAGACAAGGAAGAGGGAAGGAGGCGGCCGTGGCCTTAAGTCAGGTAGCATCCCGGCATTTGCCTGGAGAAGAAGTGGGAAACCACGGAAAACCACTTCCAGGATGGCTGAGGTGGGAATCGAACCCACCTCTACTCAGTTGACCTCCCGAGGCTGAGTGGACCCCGTTCCAGCCCTCGTACCACTTTTCAAATTTCGTGGCAGAGCCGGTAATCGAACCCGGGCCTCCGCGGGTGGCAGCTAATCACACTAACCACTACACCACAGAGGTGGACTCATTTTATTTTACTTTTGAAAAATTTGCTTCCCGCCGCACCGAGACAGATAGATCTTATGGCAACGATGGGATAGGAAAGAACTAGCAGTGAAAAGGAAGTGACCGTGGCCTTCATTAAGTCACAGTCCCATCATTTGTCTGGTGTGAAGATGGGAAACTACTGAAAAGCATTTTCAGGGCAGCCGACAGTAGGGTTCGAAACCACTATTTTCCAAATGCAAGCTGATAGCTACGTGATTCAAACCGCGTAGCGACTCGCTCAGTACACTTCATACGTAGGAAATATCCCTGGTAAGGCAGACCCTCCGATGAGGGTGGATGGCATCTGCCATGTGTAGGTAATTGCGTGTTATTGTGGAGGAGGATAGTGTTATGTGTGGTGTGTGAGTTGCAGTGATGTAAGGGACAGCACCAACACCCAGCCCCCGGGCCATTGGAATTAACCAATGAAGGTTAAAATTCCCGACCCGGCCGGGAATCGAACCCGGGACCCTCTGTACCGAAGGCCAGTACGCTGACCATTCAGCCAACGAGTCGGACAATATACAAAATCGTGCCCTCATCCCGAGGTGGTGCAGCTCTTTTCAGGTAGACCCCCATTGGAGGTGAGCTGCATGTACCATTTCAACCACATACCAGCCCTCCTGATATTTTTAAATCTCTGGCAGTACCGGGAATCGTAATCGGGCCCCCAAGGGCGGCAGCTAATAACACCAACCGTTACGCTACCGAGGCGGACCCTTACTGCAGCTAATTAAGACGAAATGGCCTGAAACAGTTTTTGTTCTGCTCAAAAAGAGGTTTAGATTTGTTTCTCGCACACGATGAAGAAGTTGTGCGTTTTCATTCCACAGTGGCCAGTTGTCGTTAGAACACTTCCATACCTTAGCCATAGGGACTGATGACCCCCAAAACTTTGTGATCCTTTTCTCAATGATCTTCCAACTTGGTATCCGTCACTTAACAATTCCGCTTTTCAACCGAGAACTTGGTGCGATTTTCTACTTTTGATTGCTTATATGCAAGCATTTACATCTACTATATCAGCTGATGGTAAGACGACGAAATGATCATCTGCTGCATTGCATTTTGTTGTAAGAATTAATTAATATTAATATTAATTAATATATACTACTCGATTGGTTTCATGTGACCCCATCGCCGAGGCTATTGATACGCACACTTTCACTTGTAGAATTCAGTCCTAATAGAGCAGAATACTCTGCTGCCATTGTTCCCACCTGTTTGTACAAACAAACATTCTCACTGCGATATCCAGAGCCACCCATAATGCATCCCGTCACATCAAAATGACCTGAAAATAAGTTGATAGAAAATGCACGGCTCACCTCTTTCTTACAATATCAATAATCAGTTATCACTAATCTGTATTAAGGGCTGTCGCCCAGGTTGCTCGTACCCTATCAGTTGTTTACCCGGTCCTTTCTTAAATGAGTTCAAATCACTTCGAAATTTATCACACATTTCTTTTGGTCTTCTTCTACTTAATTTGTTTACGCTCAAGGGTCGGATTTCCCTCGGACTCAGCGAGGGATCCCACCTCTACCGCCTCAAGGGCAGACATTGGGTCGGGGGATACAACTGGGGAGAATGACCAGTACCTCGCCCAGGCGGCCTCCCCTGCTATGCTGAATAGGGACCTTGTAGAGGGATGGGATGATTGGATGGGATAGGCAAGGAAGAGGGAAGGAAGCGACCGTGGCCTTAAATTAGGTACCATCCCGGCATTTGCCAGGAGGAGAAGTGGGAAACCACGGAAAACCACTTCCAGGATGGCTGAGGTGGGAATCGAACCCACCTCTACTCAGCTGACCTCCCGAAGCTGAGTGGACCCGGTTCCAGCCGTCGTACCACTTTTCAAGTTTTATGGCAGAGCCGGGAATCAAACCCGGACCTCCGGGGGTGGCAGCTAATCACGCTAACCACTACACCACAGAGGCTGACATTTCATTTGGTAAATTATTTTAATTCTTAATTCCTCTTCCTATAAGTATGAATTGGAATAATTTTTCATGTGAAATATTTACAAGTCCTTTGAATTCACTTAAGAAAGGACTTGTAATTATTACGTTACTCTACTCGTACGTTTTTGATAACTTTCATTCTTAATTTTATATAATTGTTTCTTGTAACTTATTATTGTTATGTGGTTTTATACTTGCTCTTAATTTCACTGTAAGTAGATATTGCCACCCGGGTATCTCGAAATTACAGTCCATTGTTAATAATATTAACTTAGTTGATACCGATTTGAGGAGACCAGAATGAAAATACGAATTAACCACATACTCGAATTAAATAACGTGAAACCCAGTATTTACCCAGCACTCTATTTCAGAACTATTCCTAATGTGCTGCCAAGCACTTAACTGTAAGCAAAATCAGAGAACGTTACCTTACTATTTTTGTGTCGATCGCAACGCCTAAACTTCGTCCCTTATCTGCATTTGAAGACCTCATCAGTTTTTTAGAATGTAACCAACAAATCAGTAATTTTTCAGGTGAGGGGAAAATAACTTTTGGGTTTTATTTCATGGTATACACTACTTGAACCAATTTCATATGCAAGTGTACAAATGAGTTAAAAACAATATTTTATTGTTAAAACTTGAGGTTTTAAAAAAATATATGAATTGGATGTGATACAATAGAAAATAACCTCCAAGTATATCTCAGGTTTGTATACAACAGAAGACAAATGCTGAACATGCACTTGGAAAACAAATGATAGCAAATAATATTAGTGTAATAATAAAAATAACAAGAAAATGTCAAGAAATGATTTTAAAATGTAGATGTGATTTCGTGTATGGCCTTTATTTAAATGATATATTACACCTGGTAATAATAATCGTATGACCTCAGCTACCGTGTGCAGACATTTTAATTTGACTCAATCTGGCTGTCTGCTCGTCGATGTTGACGTTCCATTTAACTTTAGGCTTACTAGATGGGAGACAAGAGTAAACCGGACCTCTCTTGGGCGTCTGTGGCTAATATTTAATTAATTTTGTCGAGTAAGCACCAAATGTGTCACCCGAGATCTTTTACATGCCGACATCGTACGACATGGAGTGACGAATGGACGTTTTTGCGCCCTTCAAAAATACGACTACCTCTGCCGTGTTTGAGCCCGCTATCTTGAGATCCGGATCCTAAGAGGCAACTACCACTGATCCAGAGAGGCAGCTATTACACCTGGTGATGAACCAACATAAGCACCGTCCATCATCTTGACTGATGTTCCATCCTTACACCACGGAGGACAAATTTCTGCTGGCTATAAACTAGAGCTCTGCATTTGCAAGAAAACAACCGCTCGAGCATTGCCCACTCCGTGCCGCTGCTCGACGGCTGGGAAAAGCCCGCGCTGCGATAAGGCTGTGGCCGTCTAATTGACCATGTGGCCGGCCGTCCTTCACCTCTCGGGTGATCAGTGGAACTGTCGAGCACTGCCGGGCGCTCGAGCGTAATCGTAATCCCGGTCGGTGACAGTAAAACCGCCGCGCTCTATACAGTGCGGAATTCATTAGAAATCGTGTGTAAAATCAGTTGGTGACTGGGCTTTGAGCAGTGCAGACAGCGTTATGGATCAACCAAGTATAGGTCGTAAACGCTGCATTCAAGAAACGAAGAGAAGTATTCTGGAGAGAATTAGGAGCGGCTGATTAGTCCTGAAGAAGAAAGATATGTCGGAAGAGGAGGAGAAGAGTGAAGCTTGGAAATCGTTTGCACTTGTAGTGGATCCTGTCACGCAGGCTTCTTCTGGGTTCGTGCAGTGTGCACATGTGATACTGTACTTTCGTACCAGCCAAGCACAACAGGTATGATTTGGCGCTGCAAAAGTAACTGAGGATCAGAATTCCACCGAACACGTACAGTACCAAGCAGCACAAAGAAAGTTGGTGTTGATAAGTTGGTCGATATGAGTGGAATAGATTTGCTGCCGTTAAATACTTGTAGTAAGATTGGCTTCAAGAATTATTCGCCGGAGCTCATCAATGTTAGCGCCACTTATGGCAAAGTCAATTATAGAAGATGTTCTTCCGCACCCTACCACTGTATCACGGCATGTTAAAGAAAAGGCCGGACAAAATACGGGCGACAATGGTGCCCAAGCTAATATGTGCCATAAAGAACAAAATGTGCGCTTTAGACGCTGATCTGTGGTCTGATAACTACAAGAAGAGAAATTTTTTGACTGTGATATCGCATTATGTTAACGATGAGTGGCAGCTAGAAACGCTTGTTTTGCTAACAACTGAGTTTCCGGACATAACTAAGCGAGAGAACATTCGGCATGAAATCGAAGAGCGGTTGCTTCAGTTAGCAATTAACAAGAATGATCTTACAAAATGTTACTTTGTCACCAACCAAGGAGCTAATATGAAGAAGGCACTTGAATCTTACGACCGTTTGCCTTGCTTTGATCACTTCCTGATGACTGCGCTTCGTCACCCATTTTAAGAGACGTTTTTAGAAGACGAAGCTCCTGAAATCCTGTCGTGTCTGCTATCAGCAAGAGCTATAGTAGGCTATTTGAAGAGATCGGGTCACTCGGGGCGTCTGCAGCACTCTGTGAAGCAAGAAGCTGTAACGCAGTGGAACAGTATACTGTTAATGCTCAATTCCATCATAAGTCAAATTGACGACATTCAAGATCTACTAGAATCGCGCGGGCAATCGAAACTCTTAGAAACTTTCCATGAAGAGTGCATACGAGAAGTTATCGCTTTTCCAACCCCCTTTAAAGAAGCGAGTTTGGATTTGGAAAGTGTAACAAGGCTGTAACGTGTGCTGCCTTGGTACACGCGTCTGTTTCATCATTGTGAACCAGAAGAGAGTCACAACGAAGTAAGAAATATTTTTATAAGTTACGATCGTTTATAAACCTGCTGAATTATCGGAATTTAATTATGTATATATTGTTTATCCTTTTCAGTGCATGACGAAAATAAAAACGAGAGCAGCATACTTAATCAGAGAGAAGTGCAAATTGGAGGCTATCCATTATAAAGCCACGGTTCTATGGCCATCACGACGTCATTTGAAGAAAGTCACAGCAGAAGAAAAGCAGGTCGCGTATGCTGAAGTTCGACGATTGTGCTCGGAACTGCCTGTAAATGGTAAGGTCGAATCACTGAAACAAATTAGTAAAGCAATGTTTCTGTATAGGCTTTTGGGCTTATGCCGTGTCAAGAAAATGAGGCATAAGCCCAAAATCCCATACAGGATCATGTCTAAGTACGGGCCGGGAAAGCATTAATGACAGCAAAACGAATGTTTGTTTGTCTAATCTTCCACCTTTCGTTAGATCAGCGATTATGCCGTCTAAAATATACAATATTTGGGAAGGGCTTCGCAGTCTACAAATTCCACAATGCGTTTTGATGTAACTTTTGCGATATATTTAGGAATTCACTGGAAATATAGCTTCTTAGTAACCAGTTTTATACATATTTAAAGGTGACAGGAATGCATTACGGATGTTTTGTTCATTTTTATAGCCCATTCAAGCAAACAGTGACCAAGTTCTTCCCATGAAAAAGTCCAAGGTGGACTGGAGTTCGGATGAGGACGACGAAGATGGACACACAAACACACAAATACTACTAATGATCTCGACAGGTACCTTTCGCTCTCCAAATCCGACTGTAGCTGTGCCGAAGGACACATTTTGAAGTGGTGGAAAACGCATGCGGAGTTATTTCGAAGGCTGTCGGTAGTAGCCAGAAGAGTACTCTGCATTCCTGCCACTAGTGCTGCCAGCGAGAGAAATTTTAGCCAGGCCGGTCACCTGCTATCCAGCAAAAGATCGTGCTTGGAATCAGACAAGGTGGATGATCGCTTATTGGTCCATCACAATTTCGTAAGTATTCTGAACATAACACGTAATCAAAAGAAAGGAAACATTCCTCAAACGCTATAAATGTATGACTCCACTTTCATTTACTTCACATGAAGAAGTGCAAACCGCCAGCTGTAGTAGTAGCTCCAGGAACACAAATGAATCCTGTGCATCAGGCAGCACCAATGACGAAAACCGAATTGTATATTTATGATTCACATATAACTTTATTTACAGGTCATAATTTGTTTATAAGTTAACGCTTATAAAATGAAAATTGATGAGTATTTGTTTAAAAACAATCCTGCTTTCCTTCTTGATCCTGCATTTGATATTAGTACAGTGTATATGTGGCCGAGTCTGGAGATAGGCTACACATAGCCCACTATTACTGTGTCTCCGTTTATCTAGCGAACGGAACAAAGTACTATATGAAGACATTACAGTTCATAACGTTACAATTATTGGAATACATAATCACCTCAAAGACGAAAATCCAATAGTCTGCAACAGTTTAACACACTTCAAATGTAACATATACAATTGTAATATTTAGGTTATAGAACTGATAGTAAAAAACGAAACAAAAGTAATGGAGTGCAGTCGAACGAAGGCAGGTGATGTAGGAAATATTAGATTAGGAAGCGAAGTCTTAAAGGAAGTAGATGAATATTGTTACTTGGGTAGTAAAATAACTAACGATGGCAGAAGTAAGGAGGACATAAAATGCAGGCTAGCACAAGCAAGGAAGAGCTTTCTCAAGAAAAGAAATTTGCTCACTTCAAACATTGATATCGGAATTAGAAAGATGTTTTTGAAGACTTTTGTGTGGAGCGTGGCATTGTATGGAAGTGAAACATGGACGATAACTAGCTCAGAAAGAAAGAGAATAGAAGCTTTTGAAATGTGGTGTTACAGAAGAATGCTGAAGGTGAGATGGATAGATCGAATCACGAATGAAGAGATACTGAATCGAATTGGTGAGAGGAGATCGATTTGGCTAAATTTAACGAGAAGAAGAGATAGAATGATAGGACACATCTTAAGACACCCAGGACTTGTTCAGTTGGTTTTTGAAGGAAGTGTAGGTGGCAAGAACGGTAGGGGTAGACCAAGGTATGAATATGACAAACAGATTAGAGCAGATGTAGGATGCAATAGTTACGTAGAAATGAAAAGGTTAGCACAGGATAGGGTGGCATGGAGAGCTGCAGCAAACCAGTCTATGGACTGATGACTCAAACACACAGTAAAAACGAAAGACATTTGTAAAAGAAATAGGTGAGGATTAATGTAAAGTAGTGGCCTATGATCTCGAGTCCGGTGAAGCGCAGCTCATTGGCTGGCTAGCACTGAGTCCGCCGGTTACTGGCGACCGACCGAGAGTTTGGCGCGCTCGGCCAGTCGCTGATGATCGATAGCCCGCAACCGGCTGCACAGGACGCTCGGCCGCTTACTCCCGAGAGCCAGAGAGGCGAGCGGTACTCGCCGGTAAAAATCAGAGAAAATGCAGACCTCTACTATAAACCAGCTTGAAGTTCAAATGTAAGACGTAATATGACACCACAGTATAGAGGCGTGATTATACGCCCCATTTAAACTGAAATATCACTTTTCAATCATTTGTTGTTTACATCCTTATTCCCGGCAGGTCTTCAATTAATGACGGATATTTTACAAAATGTTCCCATAGTCTACCTTACAAGCCTTCAGTAGCCAGTGGAATATCTCATTTCATCTGCTGATAGCTGTCAGCCAACTCATCTTGGAGCTCTGGATTTAGGCCTAATCAGGTGCATTTTCCGGGTATCGAAACTCAGAGTTTGCTAAAAATTATTCATCGACGACTATTGAAGGAACATCCCCTCAGGTGGCTAAGAACGTGAACCTATTCTTAGCTTCACTACAACTAGAGTTCTGTCTACACTCTGTAACTTCCTCTGCAGCTGTACTGAAGGGAACTGGCAATGGCAACGCAACGGAGTTTCTACTTATAGAGCTTAATGGTTATATTTCAGTGGTGGCTGGTGGTATCTGAAGCTGGGTGTTGCAACAATATTTTCAGTGTCACATTTTTATAGCTTACAGAAATAACAAGAAACACCTATTATCGTTAAGTAATGAACTACATTCCGACTAAAACTGTAATATATCTGGTATTTACATAATCATCATCATCTGTTTACCCTCCAGGGTCGGCTTTTCCCTCGGACACAGCGAGGGATCCCACCTCTACCGCCTCAAGGGCAGTGTCCCGGAGCTTCAGACTCTTGGTCGGGGATACAACTGGGGAGAATGACCAGTACCTCGCCCAGGCGGCCTCACCTGCTAAGCTGAACAGGGGCCTTGTGGAGGGATGGGAAGATTGGAAGGGATAGGCAAGGAAGAGGGAAGGAAGCGGCCGTGGCCTTATGTTAGGTACCATCCCGGCATTCGCCGGGAGGAGAAGTAGGAAACCACGGAAAACCACTTCCAGGATGGCTGAGGTGGGAATCGAACCCACCTCTACTCAGTTGACCTCCCGAGGCTGAGTGGACCCCATTCCAGCCCTCATACCACTTTTCAAATTTCGTGGCAGAGCCGGGAATCGAACCCGGGCCTCCGGGGGTGGCAGCTAATCACGCTAACCACTACACCACAGAGGCGGACTCTGGTATTTACAATCCAGGAAATAAGAGCCTAATTACACACTGTAATTACAGTTACTCTTAATAATAATGTTATTGGCTTTATGTCCCACTACCGACTTTTTACGGTTTTCGGAGACGCCGAGGTGACGGATTCTTTTACATGCCAGTAAAATTACTGACACGAGGCTGTCATATTTGAGCACCTTCAAATACAACCGGATTTAGCCAGGATCAAACTGCCACGTTGGGGTCAAAAGGCCAGCGCCTCAAATGTCTGAGCCACTTACTTTAGCCTCACTTGAATTGAAAATATGCTGTCCTGTTTTTCATTGAAGTAAGATGTTGGTAATATTGTCGGTGGTCTGGTATGGCGTGGAAATGAAATTGTCCAGAAAGTTGGCCGAGCTGTTAGGGTCGCGTAGCTGTGGGCTTGCATCCGGGGTATAGTGCGTTCGAACACCACTGTCAAAAGCCCTCAAGATGGTTTTCCGCGGTTTCCCATTTTCACACCATGCAAATGCTGTGGCTGTGCCTTAATTAAAGCCACGGTCGCTTCCTTCTAACTCCTAGCCTTTTCCTACCCCATCGTCGCCGTAAGACCTATTTAGGTCGGTGCAACGTAAATGAAGTTTGTAAATTTAAAAAATTGAAATAGATTACCTTTGTATGAGGAGAGAAAGTAGGAATGAAGAAATCTCCGCAGAGTGACGCAATCTATCGGGGACATTTGGGACTGTTTCTCGGTAGGGGGCTTCCTAGCACCGTGCAACTCCCTGAGACCGATACTGGCGAGCATGCTACCTGATGCTATGCAGGCTTAGCCTCGTCCCTACTGAGGTACATTGCCCCGCGCTGTCCGCTAGGAAGTTGCCGTAGGAAAGCAAACCCCCTGAGTTTGATTAGAAGCCAGCAGCGTTTGTTGGTCCGTTACGAAGCATTAATACAGCGAACGGCCGAAGATGGTTGATTGTAATTCGAATTGTGATTCGAATACATGTTAAGTTTATTAAACTAAAACATTAAAAGAAAAGACGACAAATGAAGTGCAAAATAATTGGGAGTTTTGCAAACCTGCAACAATACCATGCACCGCCCCTGCTATATTTATAATAGGAAGAACTCAAATAAGCTGATAATCCTTGTTGCTGGCTATGTCGCAAGTACAGTTGCTCCAGTCTACTGGTTGTTCATATGCTCGCGATGTTTTGTGTGATAAAGAAGCTTCAGAGCGGTTTACATCATCGTGCCAGAAAAAATATCTCCAATAAAACTGATTCAGAGAAAGCTTGGAATGAATTTTGAGTAGAATTTAAATTAACAGGTGAGGTCAACATGTTTACTTCTATAAGTACACAATTAAGGGGTCTAGTGAGAGAGAGCGAGAGAGAGAGATAGAGAGAGATACACCACTTTGACAAGAAATGGGAATTAATTGAATGTTCTAAATCCTTGTGTCTTCCAGAACGTAGACCTAGTTCACGAGATAGACAACAGATGAGAGGAAAATACTATAAATGGCTAAAACTCTATTTTTCAAGTTTTGTGGCATAGCTCGGTCTCGCATTAGACTCCTCAATTATATTAACCGGACAAGGAAAAGGTATCTTCGATGTATTATGAATTGATTGCGTATTTTAAAGAGCAATTTACTTTCGACAGAGCCACTAAAGTCATGCAGCCTAAGTATTTACCCACATCAAGGGCATCAACTGTACATTAACATCTCTTCCTATGTCCGATAACACACCTCGGTGTTCCATATTTTTACTTAACTATCAATATGAAAACAAGGACGTGAGTAACGAAGAACATACCAATTTAACATATCGGACTTTTATGTTTTCTTATATATATAACTGATATGATTAAAAACGTGGAATCAGAGGTAAAGCTTTTTTGCGGATGATGTTATTCTGTATAGAGTAATAAATAAATTACAAGATTGTGACCAACTGCAATATGACCTCGATAATGTTGTGAAATGGACAGTAGGCAATGGTACGATGATAAACGGGGTTAAAAGTCAGGTAGTGAGTTTCACAAATAGTAAAAGTTCCCTCAGTTTTAATTACTGCGTTGATGGGGTGAAAGTTCATTTTTGGGATCGTTGTAAGTATCTAGGTGTTAATATAAGGAAAGATCTTCATTGGGGTATTCAAATAAATGGGATTTTAAGCAAAGTTTACAAGGTTATGACGTTATTCAAGGGTGGTAATAAGGATATAAAGGAGAGAACATATACGTCTCTGGTAAGACCCCAACTAGAATATGATTCAACTGTATGGGACCCTTGCCAGGATTACTTGATTCAAGAAGTGGAAGAAATCCAAAGAAAAGCAGCTTGATTTATTCTGGGTGATTTCAGACAAGAGAGTAGTGTTACAAAAAAGTTGCAAAGTTTGGGCTGGGAAGAATTGGGAGAAAGAAGACGAGCTGTACGACTAAGTGGTATGTTCCGAGCTGTCAGCAGAGAGATGGCGTGGAATGTCATTAGTAGACGAATAAGTTTGAGTAGCGTCTTTAAAAGTAGGAAAGATCACAATGTAAAGACAAAGTTGGAATTCAAGAGGAAACATTGGGGCAAATATTCATTTATAGGAAGGTTAGTTAGGGACTGGAGTAATTTTCCAAGGAAGATGTTCGATAAATTTCCAATTTCTTTCAAATCATTTAAGAAAAGGCTAGAAAAAAACAGGTAGGGAATCTGCCACCTAGGCGACTGTCCTAAATGCATATCAGTATTGATTGATTGATAGAAACATTAAATATTATGAACGAACCCGTGAGCATTTATTAATTTCTGTTCACAAACATTTTATTGAACGCGTAGATTGACAATAACTATCTTTTCACGTCTTCTTCGTTGTGTTCACTTGAATTAAAAACTCAAATTGATAATGATTAATTAATTTATTTGAATCTAACGAATCGTTTTTTAGAAACATCTCTGTAGAATTTGGAGTCGACAAGTGTAGAATTTAGTGCATGAAAAGGGGAAAACTGACTCAGGACTGCCACGAATAAAATACTCAATTCACTAGAATATGATGAGATGGGGCACCTTTGAAAAAGAGCTTTCTGTCTCATCTTAGAACCGGATTTCTTAAGTGTTACGTCTTCTCCGCTTTGCATTACGATGCAGAGACTTGGACACTCAACCTGTAATAATAAAACGGTTAAGTGTCTTTGAATTCTTGTATTATAGGCGCATGCTCCAGAGCATTTTGGTTCGATCACGTAAAGAACGACGTGGTTATACAGCGCATAATTGCAAAGACCATCAGGTTTCAACAGTCAACCTTTAATCACCAAATAAGGAACTATCGCTCAAATAGACAAATTTAGTTATTTAGGTGAAATTATTGAACCAGAATGGTTTAAGATGCAAGCTAACAAAGAAACGATTTTAACACTTCCAAGAGCATTCAAAATTACTTGGTACAGATACAACAAAGTATCAAAACTGTCAAAATTTACGACATTATAACATAGTAGTTGAAACAGAAGCATTTTATGCATCTTAAACTATTATAATCGGTGGCAAATCTCTAATAAGTATGATTGAAAAACAAGAAAGGAAAAAGGACCAAAATGCGAAAATGGAATTTAGTTGAAAAAGATCACATAAATCTAAGAAGTTACAGACAAAATCAGAAATACAATCAGCAAGAACGGAGATTACAATGTTATTGCCACTTACGAAGAATTGCTAATAACAGGTTCGCAAAGAAATGTTTAAACTTAGTCACAATAATTGGCTCAAGGAAATCAGTGAAGACCTAAATGAAATAGGCATTAATGAAGAAAATTCAGAATCTTAATTCACAAACACAAATTTTCTGTAAAGCTCAACCGACTAAATAGAGCATGGACTGAACAACGTAAAAAAGGAACACTGCGAGAGGATGTTAGGAAGAGAAGAAGAAAAACCAACAAGAAGTGCTATTATGTTGAAATGCGTTCCTCAGTTCGCCATAACGAACCAAGAATCAAGAAAAAACCACCAAAAATGGAAGACTGCATACTTTGGCCACATTATGCTGAAAGAGAAACACCACCTCCAACAACTCATACTTCAAGGAAACGTAACTGGAGGACGAAGCCCTGGGAGACGCATTACTGGGTGGGAAACCTTCGCCAGTGGTCCAATTCACCATCATCTGGCTTAGAGCAGCTGTTAGTAGGGAGGCCTGTACCAGATTGACAGCCAACGTCCATTGAGGATATGGCAGTTCCAGAGAAAGATGATGTGTCCCTCAGCCATGCCATCCATCAATACTTCACATCACAGTCGGCACGGTTGCTGGGTAACATAGCGTCACATATTTTACATCGCTAATTTCGTGACGTAAATTCTCAGATGAATCCCTGCCAGAAGATATGTCAAAATGGATCAAGTATCGAAATCCCATCCCACGGGAGAGTGAAGTATAGTTTGCTATAAGCTCCTTGTTACCATTTAGGAATAGAAAACATCATTTGGATACCTTCAGCGAATTAGATGTAATTTTACTGTAAAAACGTACGTGAGTAACCCTGTGAAACGAATATATGATATACATTAATTTCATAACGTATAATCCAGGAATTCAAACTATTACTCTTTGACAGAGAATGCTCGAATATCAACTGTATAATACAATTCCTGCTTTATCGAATTAACATCGTTCATTCCATATAAAGTGTTACTTCAGGCTACAGTATTATCACTGTTAGGTAAATTGAACTGCAAAATTAATAATAATATATTTACATTCGGCAAATACCGTGATCAAGCATGGATTAATTTCATGACAAAATTGAACAGAGGGATTTTTGCTGTTAGCTATACATTGAACACCCGACGACACAGTGACAGTTTCCGTTATACTGCAATTAGACTACACAGAGTTATCGGTGACAGATATAAGCAATAATGAAATTTGTTGTGTTGGCCATCACTTGAAATAATTGTTTGATGCACCCTCACCACGCACCGCATCCCGTCCTAATATCTCTATGCCTCTCTGAGCATTACATACAACGTCCACTCAACATGTTAGTCATATTCACACATCGGATTTCTCCTACTATTAATACCCCCCACATTTCCTTCCAAAAGTAATTGAACACGCACCGAGTGCCTCAGAATGAGAGGACCTCCACCGCTTTTTAATCCCGAAATATTTGGGATTAAGTTTTCCTGATCCAGAGAATTTCGAAATTGACATCATTTTTAAAAAGTGCAAAATGGACTTCGTCAAGCGAAACGCTCAACGCGGTTTAACTCTCAATGTGCCATCCATATCTTTTTATATGTCAAATTGTAACTGACATCAGCCATCTTGTTTGGCCAGCTGATTTTAGTAGCGTTTGCGCCAGCAGACTGAGAGGTTTTTTTGTATAAAGCTGTGCTCCTTAGTACGTGAATTGAGTAGCATCTTTTATATTTTTTTAGTTAATTTGTAATTAGTTGGTACTTGAATTTATAGATATCATTAACAAACTAATAATTCCGGTAATTCTGAGAAGTAATGTTTATATTCCACTAATGTTATTTGCTTTAAGTCGCACCGACACAGATAGGCCTTTGGCGACGATAGGAGAGGAAAGGCCTAGTAATGGAAAGCAAGCGCCATGGTCTTAATTAAGGCACAGCCCCAACATTTGCCTGGTGTGTAAATGGGAAACCATGGAAACCATCTTCAGGGCTGCCAACAGTGGGGTTCGAACCATCTATCTCCCGTATCTCTATTGCACTAATGTATACATTTTCTCTTTAAAGGTATTTATGGCAGACTATACTGATTATGTCCCTATCTAAAGAAGGATTCCTTGTCAAACATGAAAAAGACGGATATGCAACGTCGGTATGGAGCCATTTTTGGTCGCTAAAGATAGCAAAACAGCGCAGGCAGTGTAAATACTTCTCGGCTACATTAAAAACTTCGGAGGGTCAACAAAAGAACTACACATTCATCTTTCAACCAAACATGGCAAAAAATTGATCAATCCAAGGCCGTCCTCATCAACTAGCCAAGGTGGCGAAGAACCAACCCCGTGGAAGCGAAAACATAGCTCACCTGAGGATATTTTTGTGCAAATTAACACATAAGACGACGTTTCATGTCGAATGACAACCTGAAACGGTTTTTCTTTTGCTGTCTTTGTAACTTAAAAAGATTTGCGAGCGTTGTTCTAATCAAAAGGGTATTCAGATTTACCGAAAGCTGCTTCAACAGTTCGTAACCGTGTCGTCAATTACAGTTACAGAATTAGAAATCATATAAAAGCTGTATTAACTGCTTTAAAAATGAAGGCCAACGCTTTATTTTGAGCTTTGATGAATGGACATCGACTTCTTACAAAAGATACATGAACGTAAATATTCATTCTGTGAAAAAGTTTCGGTGTTTAGGCCTTACTCGTATTGCTGTATGTTTGAAGGCGGAGATATATGTTTTAAAAGAGCGTGTTTCTTAATTCGATATTTCACTGGACAAGGAAATCGTGGCAATCGTAACCGACGGTCCAAATGCCATTCTCAAAGTCGGAAAACTTGTCATTGCAGAGCACCAAGGCATTCACTCAGCCGTTTGCGATTTAGTTTATAAAGAAAGTATACCTTGCGTGCCAGATGCTTCAGAAAATGAGTCCACTGAGCTTCATGATGCATTGCGAGTGTTCTCGTGATAAACCACTTTTACCAGGAATATTCCTAGTTATCTCATGTCCATTGCGTCCATTATACAAACAGAATATCCTGTGCCCATAGAATTTCCACTCACCACACCAGC
This sequence comes from Anabrus simplex, assembly GCF_040414725.1. Taxonomy (NCBI): domain Eukaryota; kingdom Metazoa; phylum Arthropoda; class Insecta; order Orthoptera; family Tettigoniidae; genus Anabrus; species Anabrus simplex. Next base: position 1,672,019,011 of record NC_090265.1, read on the forward strand.
CAAAAATAAATAAATAAATAAATAAATAAATAAATAAATAAATAAATAAATAAATAAATAAATAAATAAATAAATACATCATCATTACAGACAACTATGACTTTCAGCGTTCAGTCTGCAAGCCTCTGTGAATTTACTAAATATCGTCACAATCCTCCATTTGCAACTACTGCTGTGGCCTCATTTGGTTCTATACCGCTTATCCTTAAATCGTTATAAACTGAGTCTAATAATCATCGTCGTCTTGTTCCCCCTCTACTTCTCTCACCCTCCATAACAGAGTCCATTATTACTCTAGGTAATCTATCCTCCTCCATTCGCCTCACATGACCCCACCACCGAAGTCGGTTTATGCGTACAGCTTCATCCATTGAGTTCATTCCTAACTTAGCCTTAATCCGAGCACCCTCCTGCCATTGTTTCCACCTGTTTGTACCAGCAATCATTCTTGCTACTTTCATGTCTGTTACTTCTAACTTATGAATAAGATATCCTGAGTTCACCCAGCTTGCGCCCCCGTAAAGCAAAGTTGGTGTGAAAACAGACCGATGTAAAGAGTTTCGTCCGGGAGCTCACTTCCTTCTTACAGAATACCTTTGATCGCAACTGCGAGCTCACTGCATTAGCGTTACTGCAACTTGATTCAATATCACATACTATATTACCATCCTGGGAGAACACACATCCGAAATACTTTAAATTATTTATCTGTTCCAGATTTGTATCACTAATCTGACATTCAATTCTGTTGAATTTCTTACCTACTAACATCGATTTAGTCTTGGAAAGGCTAATTTTCATACCATACTCTTTGGGCCCATTTTCAAGTTCCCAGATATTAGACTGCAGGCTCTCGGCCCAATCTGCCATTAAGACCAAGTCTTCAGCATAGGCCAGACTGCTTACTAAATTTCCACCTAACTGAATCCCTCCCTGCCATTTTATACCTTTCAGCAGATTATCCATGTAAACTACGAACAGAAAAGGTGAAAGATTACAGTCTTGTCTAACTCCTGTAAGTACCCTGAACTAAGAACTCATTCTACAATCAATTCTCACTGCAGTCCAATAGTCCCCCAGTATGTTGAAGATCTTTTTCACGGTACCCTGTCATATGCTTTCTCTAGATCTAAGAAACATAAACAACTGTCTATTCCTCTCGTAGCATTTATCAATTACCTGGCGAATACTGAATATATGATTCTGACAGCCCCTCTGTGGTCTGAAACCACACTTGTTTTCATCCAGCTTCCTGTCAACCACTGATCGCACCCTCCCTTCCAAGATGCTACCGATTACTTTGCCTGGTATGCTAATCAATGAGATACCTCGATAGTTGATGTAATCCTTCCTGTTCCCTTGCTTATAGATAGGTGTAATTACTGCTTTTGTCCAATCTGAAGGTACCTTACCAACACTTCTTGCTAATACTATTCTATGAAGCCATTTCATTCCTGCCTTCCCACTGTACTTCAGCATTGAAGGTTCAATTTCATATGTTCCTGCTGCTTTATGACAATGGAGTTTATTTATCACCCTTTCCACTTCCTCGAGCGTAATTTCACCAACATAATCCCCCCCCCCCACGAGCTCCGTTGTTCGTAACACCACCATGAAGATTTTCTTTTATATTGTGAATATTTTCAAATCATTCCCTTCACCTGTACAGTGATTCCCTGGAATCTAATATGAGTTCACCCGAATTACACAAAACACTGTTCATTTCATTTTCCCTCCCTTCCTAAGATTCTTTATTACTGTCCGGAAAGGTTTCCCTGCTGCTGGACCTAGCCTTTCCTGACTATTGTCAAAATCTTCCCACGACTTCTTTTTGGATTCAACAACTATTTGTTTCGCTCTGTTTCCTTCACCTATGTGCAATTCCCTGTCTTGATCAGCCCTTGTTTGAAGCCATTTCTGAAAAGCCCTCCTTTTACGTTTACAAGCTGCTCTCACTTCATAATTCCACCAAGATGTTCGCCTTTTCCCATCTTTACACACAGTTGTTACTGGTCATTCCCTTGTAATTGCTACTACAGCATTCCTGTATACCACCCATTCTCTTTCTATATCCTGAACCTGCTTACTGTCCACTGTTCGGAACTTCTCACGAATTATATCCATGTACTTCTGTCTAATTTCCTCGTCCTGGAGATTTTCTACCCTTATTCGTTTGCAGACAGACTTAACTTTCTCTATCCTAGGTCTGGAGATACTTAGTTCACTACAGATCATATAGTGGTCCGTTTCATCGAAAAATCCCCGAAAATTCCGTACATTCTTACAGATTTCCTGAATTCGAAGTCGGTTAAGATATAGTCTATTATGGATCTGGTACCTCTACCCTCCCATGTGTAGCGTTGAATAGCCTTATTCTGGAAAATGTATTCGTAACTGCTAATCCCATACTAGCACAGAAGTCCAGCAGACTCTTTCCATTCCTATTAGCTTCCATATCTTCCCCACATTTACCATTCACCCAGTTCTATTTCCAACTGTCGAATTGAAATCGCCCATTAGCGATTTTATCCGCATCTGCACCCTCACATGGTGAATATACTGAGACAATTCTCGTCCTAATTCCTCCAACTGCCAAATCTACCCACACCATTCGCTCATTTACGTGTCTAACAGAAACTGTGTTGCGTGCAATGGTGTTCCTGATAAACAGCCCTACCCCATACTCTGCCTTTACCTTTCCAACACCCGTCAAGTACAATGTATAATCTCCTATCTCTTCCTCGTTATCTCCCATTTCCCTAATATCAGTTACTCCTAGCGCATCCAGTTGCATCCTATTTGCTGACTCAGCCAGTTCTACTTTCTTTCTTCCATAAGCCCTATTAATATTGATAGCTCCCTATCGAATTACATTTCGTTTGCCAAGTTGTTTCCAACGAGACCCTCGCCTGTCAAATGAGAGTGGGACTCCGTTACTCCCATAGGTCCGAGGTTTACTTAAAATGTTCTGAGCTCGGTAAATTCATGAATCTGGATGGTACCCCACTTACACATAGTCCAAGTGAGGATATCTCCTCTAATGAGTTAGGAACCACCAGTGGATTGTATTGTTCTAGCCGCCTGAGCACAAGGAGGGCCATGACTCTGAATATGTCTGAGATGCCCAGTCCCATTCCGTAGCAACTGATATCGCGACTCTCAGGACCACATACTTGGCTACTCAGCCGTTGCCCATTGTTCACGAACTAGGACGTGACTACAGTAACCTACGCCATGAATCATAAATCTATACTAATATTATAAAGAGGAAAAAATTGTATATTCGTTTGTAACGGATAGACTCAAAAACTACCGAACCGATATTAAAAATTACTTCACCTATAGAAAGCTACATTACTAGTGAGTAACATGGGCTGTATTTCATTTTCAAAATAATTCGAGGGGGGGATAGGGGGAGATATAAAAATATAAAAATAATAGGCTAATATAGGCGAAATCGAAATTGTCGTACAAGGACCAGACAAAGCTCATTTTAAACCCCTTGACGCAAAGAACAAAACTCGGTAAGCCCTACGGGCCCGAAAACCATGTTTTAAGGCCCTAAAACCAACCGTTATGGAGATATTGACACCACACTATCCCTGCTCTAGAAATCGGATACAGAAATGAACTGCCGTAACCATGGCAACGTCAGCTCCAGTATTCTTATAGCAGCGAGATTATCTACAATATATCACAAAAACCTAACATGTTTTGACATGAAAATTGGTATTTGGAATCTTCTTTAAATATAAAAGAACACAAATTTTTGTTTTCATAAAATCCACTCAAGGGGTGAGGGGTAAAAAGAAATTAGGAAGGAGTTGAATTCTTTATATGAGGATACATATATCTCAGAAACTGAAGATGTTGCAGACGTTAAAACTGGTACTTGGTATCTCTTTTAAAAATAAATTAACACAATTATTTTTGGAAAATCCACTTAAGGGGGTGAAATAATATAAAAGCGGGTGAATTTTAAAAATGATTATTTTCTTCTTCTACTGATTTCCCACACCTGTGCGGTTGGGGGTGCGAACTGTGTCGCACATATGGATTTGACACTGTTTTGCGGCTGGGTGCCCCTCCTGACGCCAACCCCGTGTGTAGGAATGCAATTACTATTGCGTGTTCCTGTTGTGGTTGGTAAAGTGATGTGTTCAGTAAATATGAGGAGGAGAGTGTTGGGACAAACACAAACAACCTGTCCCCGAGCCAGATGAATTAATCACACGCGATTCAAATCCCCGACCCAGCCCGGAATCGAACCCGGAACCGTGTAAACCGAAAGCTTCAACGCTGTCCACTCAGGCAAAGAGTGGGGCAAATTTTAAAATGAGTGTAACTATAGTAGCCAATATCTCAAAACTTAACAGTTACAGATGTGAAATATAGTATTTGTAATCCCCTTTAAATACAAAGAAACACGTAATTTTTGTTTTCTGAAAATCAACTTAAGCTGGAGATCGAAAATAAGTGAAGAAATAGTTGAATTCTATTTATGAGGGTACTTATATCTCAAAAACTAATATGTTACAGACGTGAAAATCGGTATTTGGAATCTCCTTTAGAAATAAAGAAACCCTTTTTTTTTGAATTAAAAGAGGACTGTTTCTCACGTGTAGAGTTCCATGTCGCATGTTCCAGATTTAGCTCTGCCAGTAGCTTGGTCATCTTAGCCCCAAAAGGCAGTGCCACAAACGTGGTTTACAAAAAGGTTCTGGGGTAAATGAAATGCAATTTTTCGGTGAGATTTTATACTTCAGGCAATTTCAGAAAATGTCTTAGTGCAGTACCGAGGAACAATTAATTTTTATCAACTTACAAAATCCTCGCGAGCCAAGCCGTGGGTAACAGCTAGTAAATAAATAAATAAGTAAGTAAATAAATACATAAATGAATAAATAAATACTACAGCATTGGCCTGGAAAGAGAGCCGAGATAGTGCAACTTCGTCTGGGAGCACTCTTCTGTTTTGTTGATCACAATATTGCGTTAACCTTGCTAAGCGTTCATTCGTTATCACTTACAATACTTTAAGTATTGTATTCCATACTCGGCTTTCAAACATATTATATTTCTTACCAACCGAATCCTCTTCAGCATTTAAAATGCTGGTTTTCATGTAATATTCACTAAATATTTTCTGAGTCCTGGAATGTTACTTTTAGAGTCTTAACTTCTCAACAGTATTTTACTATTTATTAAGACCTAATCATCAGCATAAACCAAAGTTTTTATTGCATTCTCTCCCTTCTGAACTCCCCCGTCATTTTATACGTTTAGATACATAATGCATACTGTATAAACGATGCGCAATATGGGTGTCCCTCTTACAGCCTCCTCTAAACATTGTCCCATTTTTTAAACAAGAATTCATTCCACTGTCATGTATTATATGTGTTCAGTGTAAATGTATGTATTGAAAATCAATCCACCCAACACGCTTACAATGCTGTCTATGATACATGTTAATGCGTCATATGAAATACCTCGTCGTTACCAAGAGGAGAGATTAAATTGCTCTATCCTCGACCACATTTTTTTCCAAGGAGTAACGTTGCACTATAATCTCTCACGGAAGTCCCCGGAAATTTCTCGACTGACTGATATGATATAAACCAAGGCCCTTCAAGGAAAAGGAATTTATTCACTTCTGTGAAACTGTTCGCCAGGGTGTGCGCCTGCTAGGGTAATACTGGATTCCACAAAATGTACCTAATTAGAAGCAAACACAGAGCAAGTGATGCACATCGCACGCTGAATGCGGGTGAAAATTTAAACGCTCGAACAAGCCTTGATTTTCAAATAAAATATGTGTTTATTTTGATACGCCTAGAGCACATGGATTTACGTACGTTACAACATTAGTAATTATACACTACATTTGGAAATAAAAAATTATAACTATTCATTGGAGGAGTAGAGTATTATTTCTTCATAATTTGCAAAACCACAATGCGTGTTAGTAAGTTCAGTTTTAATATACAGCTCCCTTTGATGTGATTACGTCTATAAAATCAGTCTACATTCAACCGAACCTCAGTCTGAAGAAATATTGTACTCACATTTGGTATTATAGCTCGAAAACCAAACATCCAATCCGAAGGGTTGTGGTACCGTTTCATTTTAATATGGAACATGGGACTAAATATGGCACTCTCTATACTTCAGTTAATTACGCAGGGTGGGGAGATGCTTTAAAAAGTGACAATTTAGAGGTATATAATTTTGTTGATTTTATAACTTAGAAACCAAGAGACATGCGAATGTAGTTAATTTGACTCATGACAGACAATTTGACGCCTTTTATTCACATAAAAATGTTCCGAATACAAAAAATAAGCAGCACAATGCTTGAGAAGCTCGAAATTGTAATTATTTTATCGCCGAATTGACCGTATTGATATTAATACCGACCATTTCTCTGCATCAGAGTTAATGGTACCGCAATGGTTGACCTAGAACTCTTAGGGACAGAGGTATTTGAGAGTCGAAAATGTGTACATTTAATTTCTTTCATACACCGGGGGTTTCACCAGCCCCTTGCGATTTAGTTTTATGCACCCCGCCGTGTTTATTACAATTCTGAAATACATCAGTCATTCTCCCTAAACCGTAATTATATAACGAGATATGTGGTTACGGGCTAAAAAACCGGCAGGAATCGTGAGCGTCATTATAAACTCATTGTCAGTATCTCGAATGAACCCGTAAAACTAGCACAGATACGAAAAATATGTACCTTACAACATACCAGGAACAGATATTGTATATGATGGAAACTGCGCGCTGCATGATTAGCCTTGCATTAGCTCACTTGGCGAGGGCGCGGTGTGAGTTGTGATAGTGGACGGTGTTCGAAGGTTCGAATCCCACGCAAGTATAAACAAATCATTCTGTGGAAACTTTCAAGTATGCTACGTTACCAAATCCCAAACAATTGGCGGCAAAATAAAATAAAAATACCACCTTGCTGACACCACGTGATTTTTGAGATGCAAATTTCAAACCTTAAAACTCGTATTTGAACCTCAGACTTTTCAGTAGAAAGCAATATGTCCATGTAAGTACATTTAATCAATTCAGATTCTGAGTTTTGTTATAGACCTACGTACATATTTTCTGAACATGTATTGAGATGCCAAAATGCTCGGATAACTAAGAATTACGAACTAGTTACTTCCTATACGGGCGTAGCAAGAGGTGTATTTTTACATCACTTGGGATGTGATTTGGTTAACGAAAAATAACATTAATCAGTGTAGAAGTTGTGATGTCTTGAGTGAGAACACCTACCTTGAATCTCATTTTCTCTATTGGTTTGATCGCCCTATGTTTTGTGTTATTGAACACAACTGCCACAAAAATTGCAATTTTAACAAACACATTACTTTAAATTTACTCAGAAACTGTAAATAATACAGCACTGATACTTTTACTCACGTTCCCTTACATACATAAAATGTTATCGCAAGAGAAAATGGTAAATTTCCGTGCATAAGCGAAATGATACAAAAAGAATTCAGAATGTACTGCACCCGCCCCTACCTAACTGGCACCGGCATGAGATCTACAGGGTCGCTGACAGGTCAGGAAGAAAAAAATAAATAGGCGCTGAACTAAAGTAAGCTTAGAGGCGTACAAGGGAGGAGAAGCGGGGCATATAACTAAAAATGAGAACACATTCGAATTAAAATATTTAACTCACAAACCGGTTTATTGAACCTTAATGATAATGGGAAATGATGCATTAAATAACACTAATGAATTACATTAAAATTTACAAATGCTTGTTGTAGGTTGTTTGTGGACCTCAGTCCGTTATACGTGATAGAAACGAGTACGTTATCGCGAAGCGATGTATCGTGACATATAGCGAATGGAAATTTTATCATAACACTGAGGCTATATTATCGCTAACACATAAAACTAACATGCGTCCGACCACACGTCTGAGCAATCCCTATTCTAATAAAGACCTAGATTTCCCAATGAAATGACAAAAAAAAATGAAATTACACACATATGATACAACACCTGGGATCGAACCGACCCTCGCTATTCTAGGCATCGTCGAGCTGATGGACAGAACCACCACTGACCTTATGTACAACCACACATGACATAAAAACACATACATGGTACATGATATGCAAGAAAAATACGTAAAAGGCACTTGATCTTCCTTCTGACATTGTAGGCCTCCAATGCCTACGTTGAGCATCGAACTGACAACCTCTTGCGATGAAGGCAGGGTCCTGTAATCCCTATCTAATTATACTCGTACAATTAACAACGATTCATTGGCAAACATTACCATTATCGGCCGGGTCGCTTGCTAATTATTACGCTGCTCTGGTGTGTTAGGTAGATCACATTATTTCGCCGTTGAAAGAAACCAAGTTCATTTCCACAGCCAAGTCCCTCCTTCCTCGCTTACGGGACATTCAAACAAAAAAAGAAACACACTGGGCCAAGGCCAGACGGCGGTTGACCCTCCCTTAAGGTCAACACCCACATAACCTTCCCTTTCCAAAGGGAACCGTAACATTTCACTCGGAAGTACATCTCCAATATCCTGCGGCCTTACCAGACTCGCGCAAATCACTTTGAATTAAACACATATCTACCCAGCAGTATCATATCACTTTTTACAACACGACTCCCGTATCATAATGGTAATCTTTGCCTGATTGTTATTATTATTATTATTATTATTATTATTATTGCCGTCCTACATAGCTTACCCGCTACCTTACTTATGCATGGTCATCGTGCGGAATCTATTCAGCAACTACAACACACTTAAGCACTCGCGCAGCAATTAACATCTGATTACTGACTGCTAATTAATCGATGGTCGGCACATGGCTACATTATCATAACACGGCAATACATGCATTAATTAATTAATTTTCACACGAATCGATGTTTAACACACTTATTATGATCACTTCCTGGTATATTTAATCACAGAATCAATTTAAACTTATCACTCCCTATCTAAGTATTTCAAAGGGTGGAGTTGTTGTTGTGGCTGTCAGTCCGGCCAGTGAATCTCGCAGCTGCGTGCCTTACGTACTATTGCACTTACCGTTTCACATACCATACACTTATCAAATTAATGAATACTCTAGTAACTACTCTCACTGCACTCCCATAAACTAATTATTACTGGTCTTCTGACGCTCGTAAACAAACAGAATCTCCCAAGAAAGAAATAAATGAATGAATCTCTATCCTATGCAAAGCTAAAGTATTATATTCCCTTAATTATTTACACTCGATTACTCAGACCTGTAGTCGGTTTCCTAAGCTAAGACTTAATTACTACGCGCCCATTCCGGCGCTCTATTTCAACAGGACTACATCTTTAAATCTCTTATAGCGTCAGTTTACAATAAATATTCCCATCCCTTCTATGCATGACAGATATTAGAACTTTGTACTCATCTCTATCACATGATGATGCCTTCGTCAACTCGGGAAGTCCATTCTGAGTTTACTCCTCCTCCATGGGCACCACGGTGATGACTTCCATTACCATTCCATCTTGAAGTTGATGAGCCATTGTTTGATGATGTTGGAGCCGCTAACACTTAATCCTGTACAGACACAACGTCACTGTTTAAGTCACACTCCGGTTAACAGCGTTCAATGTGAACGTCCGGTCACGATCTCCTATGCGACTACGTTAGATTATTATATTATAGTAATCATAATAATATGACTTTTCACGTCACGGTTTTCCAAAAAGTTAACACTGGCGTCACAGAGATCAAACTAAACACTGTTTATGCAAAATTGTATTATTTCACTTAAAATAGGAATTAATTTTACTTGAACAAAGACCTAACGAGGGCTTAACGGAGCATAGCTTCGCCGTCGATAAGCCGCAAACCCGGACTGACACTTGTCCCTTCCTGCAGTAGTTTTTACTAGGGAGCGATACCCCTTCCACTAATTTGCGTAGCGCCTATTCCCGGCGTACTCGAGGTAAAATAGTACGGGTGATCGGTGACCAATATCTAGTTGGTGCGATTGAGACATAACCACTCAATTATCCTTCGGTGAATCTCTTTAAATTAATTAAAATATGTTCTGCTTCCCCTACCACACGGGGTGAAGTCCCGATCTCGAGGAGCTGTCGTGAGACTAAACAGATGGCCCAGTACTTTTCCATGCAGAAACCACACAGTATTCTTTCTTCGGCTGAAAGTTATCACGGAAGAGGACATTAAACACTCTAAATAAATGTCCCAATGACATTTATCCCTTTTAAATCGGGAGATGAGCCCCTAATTCGAGTTTTATTAATTTCTATCTCGTAGGTAATTAAGTTGGCTAGTCCGATTCCAAGATGGCTCCTATATTCCGTTTCGAAAAAGTTAGTTTCCCCTCATTCTGTGAGTCTTGAGGAGGGATGTCTTCTCTCGAGTGATGTCACAGGGAATCCCCATTCATAACCCCTCCCGGGTCTAAGTTAGCTTGGCTTCATCAGCGGGGCCCCCGCTACACAAAGGATAATACTGCGCAATAAGTCGCAGACAAAGAAATCTCGTAGAATGATTTTAAAATACACAATTTATCTATCTCAATGGTATGAATATTAATTAGTTTTGGTATGACCTCTATTAATAATATGAATATTAATCATTTTCAGCGTTCTTTCCCTTTAATAGCATTGCGTGCGTAATTACGGAGATCGATATCGACCCAAGGTCCTTGGATCATGCCCCTGTCGGGTTCAGTACATAGGTGTTATTTTGATTTTTTGAAGTCCCCTGTGATATATTTAAGAAAAACCTCCTGTGGGAATAATTAATTAAATGTGGTTAAAGATTACATATGAAAATTTATTTCAAAATTTGATAAATCATTTATGATAAGTGGTGGTGATGACAATTGTTTTAAGAGGAAGTACAACTGAGCAACCATCCCCTCTGATCACCGGTAAGAGAAAATACAGTAGAAGAGGTCCGTACTAATAAATGACGAGTGGAAACAAATTCACAAAAACCTAAAACAAACTGCACGCACTTACAACACTAAAACTAGGAAAGTAAATTATAAAGAACACAAGAGAGTGAGGAAATAAATTACTCACCGCTAATGGCTGACACAGGAAGGAGGTTATGGCCTACAAAGCGACCACTCCACTGATCTTAGTCACTGGAACCCTCCAACGATGTATCACTGCCACTATCACCGGCTCCCAAAGAGATTACTAAACTTTCGATGCAGTTCTTCACTACACCTTCCTTTCCTCACGTCTCACGAGTTACTGTTTGTATATGGGGCACAACTTCTCTCCAGTCGTTGGCATTAATATTCGGCTGACAGATTTTCCACATCGGATTGTGAGTTCCATAAAGATGAAAAGTCCTCTCAGTTATAATTTCTGCGTTGACAGGATGAAAGTAACTAGATGTCAGAAAAAGCGCAGAAAATATTTATAAGGCTGACGCGGAAATGATACTTGGTAATGAACAGGAGATATGCCCAACACAGGAAATGCTGGAAACCACGATTTCGATGCACCAATTGGTTGCTGTCACAGTCTGTGCGTGCGCACTTCCCGCATCTCCCGAGTACGCCGCTAATTCATTATGTGGGAGCAGACCCAGTTGAATGCAACACAAAATAGTGCTAACGGTAAAACCGCGCGTGTTCGTTGTCGAGTGTTATGCGAAGCACGAATCGCAAAAAACCTGTGCGGAACCGTTTGCGCAAAAGTTAAAGACTAGAAGTGTTTTGGAAAATCCTCCAGCAAAGCGTGCTATGCAAAACTTAGTGGCAAAAGGGCGTGAAACGGACTTTGTAGTGAAAAAATAAAAAACCTAACTATCCGAAAAGCTATCGAACACCAGTCAACATTTCTCGAGTAAAGGGAAGTCTGGAACGATATCCGATGAAATACCAACGACGTTTATCTTTTTAAATGGGAATTAAAAGATCACCGTGTCGAAGACTTGCATCTGTATCCTTACAAATTTACTGTTGTATGTGCATTAAAGCGTCCAGACGAAACTTCGCGTGTTGATTTCGGCCAGTGGTTTCTCAGTGAAGTGGAGTCAGAACTTCTGGATTCTCAGTTTTACTTTTCTTCATATGAGGCCATTTCTGGTATCTTCCGCGTTGTTCATTAACAAGGGTCAATGTCGTTTCAGTCCTAATGAAAATATTTTCCGGGCAGTTTAATTTCGCCCGCCCAGTAGAAGAAAATACCTTCATTGGGGTAATCACATAAATGGGAATGTAAACAATGGTAACAGATTTCTTCGCATTATTGTGAAGGTATTTAGGGGTTGTAGTACGGATGTAAATCAGAGGGCATATAAGTCTTTGGTTAGACTACTATTAGAGTATGGTTCCAGTGTATAGGACCGTCGCCAGGATTACTTGATACGAGAAATGGAAAAATCCAAAGAAAAGCAGCTCGATTTATTCTGGGTGATTTACGACAAAAGAGTCTTCTTATTATTATTTGCTACCCCTCTTTCCCACACCTGTGGGGTCGCGGATGGGAACTGGGGATTTTCCCTTGTTTTACGGCCGGATGCCCTTCCTGACACCAACCCTACATGGTGGTATGTACTCTAATCACTATTGCGTGTTTCTGTGCTGGTTGGTAGTGTGGTATGTTGTATGAATATGATGAGGAGAGTGTTGAGACGGATACATATACCCAGTCCCCGAGCCAGAAGAATTAATCAGAAGCGATTAAAATCCCCGACACGGCCGGGAATCGAACCCGGGACACCTATAAACCGAAGGCCAGTACACTGACCATTCAGCCAAAGAGATTTACGGCAAAAGAGTATCGTTACGAAAATGTTGCAAAGTTTGGACTTGGAAGACTTGGGAATAAGCAGACAAGCCGCTCAACCAAGCGATATGTTTCGAGACGTCTGAAACGTATATGAGGTGGAATGAGATTAGTAGAATATGTTTGAGTGGTGTTCTTAAAAGTAAGAAAGATCACAGTATGAAGATAAAGTTGGAATTCAACATGACAATTGGGGGCAAATATTCGTTTATATAAAGGGGAGTTAGTGATTGGAATAATTTACCAAGGGAGATGTACGGTAAATGTACAAATTCTCTGAAGTTATTCAAGGACAGACTAGGTAAACAACAAACAGGAAATCTGCGACGTTGGTGACTGTCCTAAATGTCGTTCAGCGATTGATTGATTGATTGATTGATTGATTGATTGATTGATTGATTGATTGATTGATTGATTGATTGATTGATTGATTGATTGATTGATTGATTGATTGATTGATTGATTGATTGATTGATTGATTGATTGATTGATTGAACTACTTTTGTGTTTCAATACAACCCATAAATGCTGAGCAACATATTTTAACCAAAAGTAAATGTACACAGTCGAGTTGGCAACCACGTTCCGAGATACCGTACTCATCATCATCATCATCATCTGTTTACCCTCCAGGTTCGGTTTTTCCCTCGGACTTAGCGAGGGATCCCACCTCTACCGCCTCAAGGGCAGTGTCCTGGAGCTTCAGACTCTTGGTCGGAGGATACAACTGGGGAGTATGACCAGTACCTCGCCCAGGCGGCCTCACCTGCTATGCTGAACAGGGGCCTTGTGGAGGGATGGGAAGATTGGAAGGGATAGGCAAGGAAGAGGGAAGGAAGCGGCCATGGCCTTAAGTTAGGTACCATCCCGACATTCGCCTGGAGGAGAAGTGAGAAACCACGGAAAACCACTTCCAGGATGGCTGAGGTGGGAATCGAACCCACCTCTACTCAGTTGACCTCCCGAGGCTGAGTGGACCCCGTTCCAGCCCTCGTACCACTTTTCAAATTTCGTGGCAGAGCCGGGAATCGAACCCGGACCTCCGGGGGTGGCAGCTAATCACGCTAACCACTACACCACAGAGGCGGCAGATACCGTACTACCGATATAAATTGTCATGAATTCGGTTTGGTCGGATTGGTCGAATATCTATATTTGCGAGCACAGCCAGTATACAGTGCCAAAGTCGGCAAAACCTCAGTTAAAGTGCCATAATTTTCAGAGAAAAACTATAGAATGTAGTATATTTATTCTCTTATCACTATGTAGACGATATTACCTAGATTATAATAATAACAAGCCGGCACCGGAGTGTAGGGGTAGAGCGTCTGCCTCTTACTAGGAGGTCCCGGGTTCAATTCCCGGCCAGGTCAAGGATTTTTTCCTAGATCTGAGGGCTGGTTCGAGGTCCACTGAGCCTACGTGATTAGAATTGAGGAGCTATTTGACGGTCAGATAGCGGCCCCGGTCTAGAAAGCCACGAATAACGGCCGAGAAGATTTGTCGTGCTGACCACACGACACCTCGTAGTCTGCAGGCCTTCGGGCTGAGCAGCGGTGCTTGGTAGGCCATGGCCCTTCAGGGCTGTAGTGCCATGGGTTTAGTTATAATAATAATAACCGGCTTCAGAATTTAGTTATTTATTAACATGTTCTCGAAACACATGTATTAAAATTGGCCTATTTCCTCACTTTAAATTGAAAGTCACTACCGTTGTCCTTTCAAAGCAGGTAATGGACTGCGTTTACAAAACAGTTGGAGGTCTTCCTATAACTGTCCGAAAGTCAGTTTATTTGTTCAGCCTGTGAAACTCACGCCTTAACTTTATGCATCCCTACACGAACTGCAGCCGACATCGGATGGAAGTGTCCACACACTTCAGATTAACACCCGTTGTGTTGCTGCTCGCTTGTTGATAAGCTACATGCTTCTAATGGGAGCTCAAACTCACCGCGGTTGTCATTGTAACGTAGTAAATACTGCTACTCCTGAGATAATGCAAACACTTTCATGCCAGTAAACGAAATGTATATAGAATTCTTTCCAATCTCAATTCTTTATTTAGACTGGCCCTATAAATTTCATCTTTTACTCGATTTTGGAAATTAAATGCATTGATATATTCTGATATTTATCAGTTTTCAAATAAAAAATGAACATTTTAGTTATCATCCGAATAATAACAACAGCAACCCTCATGATTTACATATCATTAAAATGTGTGCATAATAAGCGTTACCGAGCGAGTTGGCCGTGGTTAAGGACGCGCAGCTGTGAGCTTGCACCCGGGAAATAGTGGGTTCGAATCCGACTGTCGGCAGGTTTGAAGATGGTTTTCCGTAGTTTCTCATTTTCGCACCAGGCAAATACTGGACATGTACCTTAACTAAGGCGATGGTCGTTTCCTACCCACTCCTAACTTTTTCCTACCTCATCGTCCTATCTGTGTCGGTGCGACGTAAAGCAGGTTAAATTAATAATAATAATAATAATAATAATCATAATAATAATAATAATAATAATAATAATAATAATCCCGGCTCTGCCACGAAATTTGAAAAGTGGTATTAGGGCTGGAACGGGGTCCACTCAGTCTCGGGATGTCAACTGACTAGAGGGGGCTTGATTCCCGCCTAGCCATCCTCGAAGTGGTTTTCCGTGGTTTCCCAATTCTACTCCAGGAAACAATGAAGGGACGTTACCTAGGTTTAAGTCCACAGCCATTCCTTCCATCTTTCATGTTTATCCCTTCTGATCTTCACATTCCCCCACAAGGCCCCTGTTCAGTACAGCAGATGAGGCCACTGTTCATCCCCCAACGCAAAACTGACGATCCAGGACACTGCACATGAGGCGATAGATGTAGGATCCCTCGCTGACTCTGTGGGAAAACCAACCATGGACGGTCAACGGATTAAGAAGGAAAGAAAGAAAGAAAGAAAGAAAGAAAGAAAGAAAGAAAGAATAATCTGCGTTAAAATACAACCACTTCCATTTCTCGATCACTAAGGATAAATAAAGTATGGGCGTCGGAATTTACAGAAAATATTTCATGATCATTTTAAAGACTTTACCCTGGGAAAATATGTTTTACATAATTTTAATTTTGACGTTTTTCTACATCTATTTTTAAACTGTCGACTTTTAAAAGAAACTTGTTAATTCATTTTTTGCATTTTTTCAGACTGTACGTAGAATATTTCGTACATATGAATGAAGATAGCAATCTCACTACTGTTAATGAGCTGTCCTATCGCCACGTGGGTATGTGAGATAACCCCTGGGTTATAGATCGCACACTCAACGCACGCGTGGTGGAGGACGACAAGCGGCAGGCAAGCAGAGAACACCCACCAGTAACTACCGAGCAGTGTTCTCGGTATGACGTACTTCACAGCTCTGAGTTCGTCGGTCAGAAGTATTCGCGTAATGAAGTAGCGCACAATGCGTCGCGCTCTCCTCGTGTTGCTTGTAGTGGGTAGCTGGTGGTGCAGGGCTGAGAACAAAGGTATGTCTTTTGACTTCTTCTTTCCTCGCACACCTTTGCAATAATCTCCTAACAGCGAAAATATGAAATGCCGGTACAGATAATGACTGTTAGAGTATAGGGATACAAAAGTATTTTATACTGGTATGTGCTATAACTCTCAAATCAGATACAATAATTAAAAAAAGGTAACAGGACAGATAATGCCGCAATTTAATTTGAGTTTTCTCTTTCCGACACTAAAAGACACTAAAGAAGTAGGCTGGGAGAGTAAGGGGTTATTTGGATGGGCATAAGTAGAATTGAATTAATTATTAAACAATAGCTCTGTTTTCACATTCGATTTATTCAAAATAGAAAATGACTAGAACAAAATAAAATTTAATAAGTATACTTCTAATATGTAATTTAATGTTTGCCGGGCTGGGTGACAGACGGTTGAGGCGCTGGCCTTCTGACCCCAACTTGGCAGATTCGATCCTGGCTCAGTCCGGTGGTAACTGAAGGTGTTCAAATACGGCATCCTCGCGTTGGTATTTACTGACACGTAAAAGAACTCCTGCGAGACATAATTCCGGCACCTCGGCGTCTCCGGATAGCGCAAAAAAGTAGCTACTGGAACGTAAAGCCAATAACATTATGATTATTATTATTATTATTATTATTATTATTATTATTATTATTATTATTATTATTAATTTAATGTTTAAATAAAATAAATAAGATGGCTCCACGCTAATTAAATGACATATACGCAAATTTCATTTGAAAGAAATTATATATAACACATCCAAGTTACTTCACCTATTGTTTTACATATAAAAATGTAATTTACATGATAAAAAATTAATAAAATGGTTCAAAACTACTTCAGGTAAGCTTAATATTTTACAAACTTTTAAGATCAAAAAATGAAATAGTGGAATTCTACGCGAAATAAGTTTCGAAACTCATATTGCACATGGTCGTGTTTTATTTTCTTATCCATTCTCCTGAGTAAAGTTCTTCTCTGTGTGTTTCTTTTCCCTCATTTTCTGAAACCAGATCGTCTTCATCTGAGGAATGACTAATGACTTGAATGATCTCCTGGTATCAAATTACTTACTAGAGTCCATGTATTGAAGAATTGGTTGGATATATTTATTTCGTGCCATTTTTCTCTGCGGGCATAGTACGTAACGCTCCATTCAAGCATCTCCTAAATTATCAGCAGCTATTATGTTCCATTCCGTGGTTTAGAATAAAATTTTCCAATTTTGTATTCGTATGACAATGGATGATTATATCAGTGGCTTAGCTTCCGGCGTCTTAAGCCCAGCTGCATCGACAAATCGCTAAACGTTTCTATAAAGCAGTATTGCATACTACAACCGAATATAAAAAATACGGTCGATTCTACGAGCGTTTGATACTTTTCGTCTGCGTCAAGTCTGTCCCTTTACATAGTTTCCCCTTTGCCGTAGAATCATACCACTTACTTCCCTATAAACAACTACAACAAAAACAACAACATAGTCATACGGTACAGTGCTCTTCCCTGTTTTAATTCCTATTATCAGTTAGAAAATAATTTTTCCTCAATTATTATACCCTAGTCATTAATTAATTTCATTATTTTGGTTAGCACAGTGAGAATACAATAGTGAACTATTATCACATTCACAAATAGGAAAGTCTTCTCAGTTTTAATTACTGCGTTGATGGGGTGAACGTTCCTTATGGGAATCATTGTAAGTACCTAGATGTTAATATAAGGAAAGATCTTCATTGAGGTAATCACATAAATAGGATTGTAAATAAAGGGTACATTGTTATGAGGGTACTTAGGGGTTGTAATAAGGATGTAAAGGAGAGAACATGTAAGTCTCTGGTAAGATCCCAACTAGAGTATGGTTCCAGTGTATGGGACCCTCGCCAGGATTTCCCTATTCGAGAACTGGGAAAACCCCAAAGAAAAGCAGCTCGATTTGTTCTGGATGATTTCCGACAAAAGAGTAGCGTTACAAAAATGTTGCAAAGTTGGGCTGGGAAAATTTAGGAAAAAGGAGACGAGCCACTCGACTAAGTGGAATGTTTCGAGCTGTCAATGGGGAGATGGAATGGAATGATATTAGTAGACGAATACGTTTAAGTGGTGTCTTGAAAGGTAGGAAAGGTCTTCATATGAAGATAAAGCTGAAATTCATGAGGTCAAATTGCGGCAAATATTCGTTTATAGGAAGGGAAGTTAGGGACTGGAATAACTTACCAAGCAAGATGTTCAATAAATGTCTGGTTTATTTGCAGTCATTTAAGAAAAGGCTAGGAAAACAACGGGTAGGAAATATGTCGCCTGGGCGACTGCCCTAAGTGCAGATCAGTATTGATTGATTGATTGATTGATTGATTGATTGATTGATTGATTGATTGATTGATTGATTGATTGATTGATTGATTGATTGATTGATTGATTGATTGATTGATTGATTGATTGATTGATTGATTGATTGATTGATTGATTGATAATATTTAAAACAAAAATAGATCTCCACGGTTATCTTTGAGTAACGAGTTACGAATGACAAATTCCTATATCGTCACTTACGGAATGAGAGAAACAAATAAAAATGATTCAGAGGACTTAAGGCACTGTTCACTGAGAATAGCTTAACTAATTTGTATGTATTTTATTTTTTAATTTATTTTTATTCATTTATCACCGAGGTTTGGTTTTTCCCCTGCCTCAGCGAGAGGTCCCACCTCGTCCGCCTCAAGGGCAGTGCATTGGTGCGTGGGACATTCGGTCGGGGATACAACTAAGTAGGAGGACCAGTAACTCACCTGCCATGCTGAAGAGAGACCTTATGGAGAATGGGAAGATTGGTGATGATGCTCATGATGATGCTTGTTGTTTTAAGGGGCAAGGAAGCGGGAAAGAACCTCCCATGGCCGTAAGTTAGGTACAATGCCACGATTTGCCTGGAGAAGAAGTGGGAAAGCACGGAAAACTACTTCGAAGATGGTTGAGGTGATAATTGGACCCCCTCTTCTCAGTTGACTTCCTGAGGCTGAGTGGATCCCGTTCCAGTCCTGGTAACACTTTTTAAATTTAGTGGTAAAGCCGGGAATCAAACCTGGGCCTGCGAGGTGGCACCTAATCACATTAATCACTACATCACGGAGGCGGAACTAATTTGTATGTAAGAGAATAAGCTGTACGTATCTGTACACGTAAGTTACGTGATACTGAGCAGCTGCAATGTAATCGGCTGTAATCTGACAGCTAGGTTGTGTTCGTCTTAAACTCAAGTGAAAATCCGATCTGCTATGAAATATCTAGCCGTGTACAACCATTTCCTTATGCTTGCTGACCAGTCGAAGACGAAGCTTAGGTAGGCCTCCAGTGAACACGTCAATGATTAACCTTAATCATGATTCAGGGGTTCTAGCAGCAAACTCCTCAGTTATTGGGAACTGATTCGCTCTTATAAGCTGTCTGATCTTGTAATGAATTATGGCTAGCGGAGTCTCTGGTTAAGGACTTAAGGCCTGACACCCTGGAAGTAACCTACGCGCCAGTTAGGATGCTGAAGTTGACATGCACAATCAGCACCCAACGCAGGGGTGCTTAAAAATTAAAGGTCCCAATTTCCGACCCAGCCGAGAATCGAATTCGGACCCTTTTGGACTAAATGCTAGACTGCGAACAATTTGTTTATTGAGCCTGATTATTAGTTTTGCATTCCACTTGCTTCATTTTTTCGCTAATTTCAGAGACGCCGAGGTGCCGGGAGTTTGTCCCGTAGGAATTCTTTTACATGGCCGTAAATCTACTGACTCCGGGCTGACGTATTTGAGCACTTTCGAATACCAACGGACTGAGCCAGAATCAAACCTGGCAACTTGAGATTAGAGACCTAGCGCCTTAACCATTTGAGCTACTCAGTCCGGCAGCCGGACTATTCTAGATTTAAGTGCTAAAATTTGTATTTATGATTTTCATCTTCCTAATAACTGGATAACATACTACTATCTCAGTGTGATCTACATGCGTGACATTCTTTGGGGTGTCGAACAGAATAGGTTAGCTTCATTTTGGAACTGGTAACTTCTTCTCCTTGAATGCACTTATTTTAATAATAATAATAATAATAATAATAATAATAATAATAATAATAATAATAATAATAATAATAATAATAATAATAATAATAATATGCATCAGCAACCTTAACTTTAGGAGGTCATTATAAAATTTCAGATACTGAAAAACGAGAACGTAAAATACTTGGGAAAATTTTTGGCCTCACACAAGAAAATGGAATCAAAAGGCGAACTGCATACCTCCGTAGTCACACAGATTGTTTCGCCAATACTATACTGAGGGGGCGTTTGAAATTTTTGGACACATTTTTAGTGTGGATTATAATAGAGTCAAAAGAAGGTTATTTAATGTAATAATTCCCAAGAAAGCAGCATAAATTGGCTGGAGGAAACGAGAGTGGACTTGAATGAATCGAACATCGGCGAAGATATCATATGTATATAAACATACATTTATAGTGAAAACTAGCTGTAGTCTGCCACAAAGTGGTTAGAAGAACGAAAGGGGCAACACATTGAGTTCATGAAGATATTTTTAGAGAATAGGAAGGCGAAAGTCATCAAGCCAATGAACAAGTTCCAACGTGCTCTATGAATGGGCATAACGGAAATAATAATAATAATAATTATATATATATATTTCGCTGGGACCATCAAGGACCACGTTAAGTCTTGTTGCATTTGACACTGAACTTGGCCTTCTTTAGAGCCCAACTTTCCGTCATTCTTTGTGAGTGGGCCTGCTTACGCTCCTCTGTCCAAGGGGCACCGTGTCTTCTCTTCGGTTGCTCGTCTCGGTTTAGCCCGTTCGTCAATATTTTCTTGCGGAAGAGATCTCTGTTAAGGGCGTCTTCAGCTGAGATATGTAGCATTTGCAGGTCTTCTTTGGTATTTCTAAACCAGGGAATTGTGGTTTTCGGGTTTGAATCAAAAAAGTGAAAGATTCCTTTAGTTAACTTTCTTCCGTCCATTCTTTTCAGATGACCGTAAAATCGTGCCCGTCTTTTTCTGATTGTGTCGGTAGACTTCCTTGTTGGATCTCTTTTGATGGATTCCATTTCTGTACTTCGATCCCAAGATTCCTCTCACAATTTTGAGTTCTCTTTTCTCCAGTTCTTCAAGGAGTCCTGTGTTGGCATTTAGAGACAGGGTTTCGGCTGCATATAGAACTACTGGCTTCAGAACTGTTTCATAGTGACGTATCTTGGTGTTTTGGGAAAGGCATTTTTGTTGTAGATTGTGCGGGATGTTTGGTAGGCTATTTCCAGTTTGCGTACTCGCTCCTGAAGTGCTTCTTTGTCCAGTCCATTTTTCATGATGATCTCACCCAGGTATTTGAATTTGTCTACTCGGGTGATGTCCCCATATGTTGTATGGAGTTTTGGTGGAGCCTCTTTGATGTTAGTCATTACTTCTGTTTTCTCAAACGATATCTGCAAACCAGTTTGTTCGGCAATTTCATTTAAAATTTCAACTTGAGCTCTAGCGGTTTCTATGTCGTTTGAGAGAACAGCAATATCATCGGCAAATGCTAAGCAGTCTGTTGCGATCCCCTTGGATTTGGTTACTGTTCTCAATGGACTGTAGTTGGTTTCCTGTAATCTCACCCGCCAGGTTCTGATGATCTTTTCAAGAACACAGTTGAAGAGTATCGGGGATAGCCCATCACCTTGTCGGACTCCTGTTTTGATGTCAAAGGAATGCGAGAGACATCCGTGGAACTTCATCTTGGATTTTGTATCGGTCAGGGTGGCTCTAATTAATGCCAGCAGTTTCAAATCAACTCCAAATTCATTTAAGATGTTTAGCAGGACTTCCGGGTCAATGGAGTCGTACGCTTTCTTAAAGTCCACAAAGACAGACACATATTGCTTGGAACTTAGTGTACAATATCTGATGATCGTTTTGATAGTTTGGATCTGTTCAGCTGTTGAGCGACCTTTTCTGAACCCTCCTTGGTATTCACCTATTTGATGTTCGACTTGTGCTTCCAAACGCTCCAGGATGGCAAGTGACTGAATTTTGTAAGTCACGGGTAGCAAAGATATTCCTCTGTAGTTGTTGATGTACATCATGCTGCCTTTTTTGTGCAATGGATGGATCAAAGCTATTTTCCAATCTTCGGGTAGGGTCTCCTTGTTCCAAATTTCTTCTATTTGCTTTTGCAAGATATCAAGTGATTCCTCTGGTGAATATTTCCATAGTTCTGCTACTACTGAGTCTTCCCCCGGCCCTTTGTTATGTTTGAGACGGGCAATGTGGCGCTTGATTTCATCTCTGTCGGGTGGTCTGGAATCTGGGTACCTGAGTAAGGTTTCCTTGGTCTCAATGGCGCTTTGCGGTTTAGAGCAATTAAGTAAATTCTTGCAGTAATCTGCCAGAATGCTGCAATTTTCTTCATTTGACGTAGCCAGTGTGCCGTCCTTTCGCTCAAAGCATAGAGATGGTGGTTTATAGCCAGTGAGTTTTCGTTTGAAGGCTCTGTAGTAATCTCTGCTTTCATTCTTCCTAAAGTTTTGTTCTATCTTTGCAATGAGAGATTTTTCGTATTTACGTTTCTCAGTTCTGAACACCCTAGCTGTTTGGGCACGTTTGGTTTTGTAGGTTTCCCAATCATTTTCTGATTTCGTAGAGTAGTACTGTTTCCACGCATTGAGTCTTTCTTGGAGGACTACTTCGCAGGTACCATTCCACCAGGCATGCTTTTTGCTTCTCTTGATTTCTGCAACGTCTTTGGCGGCCTCAACAAGGAGACTTTTGGCGTTGTTAAAGTCACAGTCATTTGGTCTAGCCTTCTCCTGGAACTCCTCGACCCTTTGCCGAAGTTTACCATTGTCGAAGCGTGTGATCTGTTTGATTGTCTTCCTTGTGTTTGCGGGAATTGGTTTGAATTTGATAAGAGACATATAATGATCTGAGGCCACATTGATGCCTTTCTTTACCTTGACATTCATAATCTCAGGGCTGTTTCTCCTGGATACTGCAACATGATCAATTTGGAACTCTCCGAGAGCTTGGACGGGAGAACGCCAAGTCATTTGCTTTCTGGGTAGATGGCGAAAGTGGGTCGACATGACCTGCAGGTTGTGATTTTCGCAAATGGACACCAGTCTTTTGCCGTTGGGATTGGTTCTTTTGTGAGCAGGGTAATTTCCTATAACTTTCTTGTACTTCTGTTCATGACCTCGTTGGGCATTGAAGTCACCCAAAAGAAGCTTGACATGGTGTTTGGGGATTTTGTTTAATTTTTCATCCAGTAGGTCCCAGAAATTATCAACTTCGTCTGGATCAGACTTGTTCTTATCGTTTGTAGGAGCATGTGCGTTAACTAGGGCGTAGGTTTTGTTCGCGCATTTAATTGTGAGTATAGACAATCTGTCATTCACAGGTTCGAAATTTGCAACCGATTTAAGGATCTTGGTTCTAACAGCAAACGCGGTTCCAAGCATCACAGCTCCATTGAGAATTTCTCTTTGCGCTTTGCTCTTGAAAAATCGGTAGCCTTCGGATTCAAAAATCTCTTCATCCCAGTACCTTGTTTCCTGTAGGGCCATTATGGATATCTGATTTTCGTGAAGAGCTTTGGTGAGGGTTTTCAGCTTGCCAGTTTGTGTAAGTGAATTTATGTTGAAAGTTGCTTGAAAGGTTTTAGATTTTGGCCTGAGTTTTTGACTCTTCGGGGTACACCGAGACGCTCCGCCTCGTCTGTTACATGATGTCGAGTCTGCCCCAGAATCCGAACGAGACTCGTGCGCCGTGGCGTTCACGACGAGGGATTTATCCGAAGATTTACCCCCTGGGGTATGTTTCTTGAAATGTTGTGCCATCATGCTTTCTGACTTGACTTTGCTTTGGACGGGTACCCATCCTTTTATAACTAGGGTTGTTAGCCCTAGAGGTTGCCTCAAGATGTTTTCTGGCTTCTGGTCATTTACCATTCTTCGCCATAACCCTAGCAAGGGAACAGTTTTGTTTCACTCTGGTATTTTATTTCCCTACTACCCTCTGACTCTGCAGGCGGCAGAGCCAGCGAGCTTCCCCAATTCCAATGGGACGCGCCCGATGGAGGTAACCGGTAAATCCCCACACGGGAATAATTATTATTATAATAACAATAATAATAATAATAGTAATAAAAACCGGAATACCGGAAGAAAAACCTCTCCCGCCTCCACATTGTCCCTCACAAATCTCACAGGGAGCGAGCGGGATTTGAACCACGGAACCCAGCGGTGGGAGGCCGCCGTACTGCTGCCTGATCCATGGAGGCTCACAATAATACTACTAAAATCGATACTATTAAAATCGATTAACATTCCTCATATAAGTAGTGAAATACTGAATCTTTTGGGTTCATGACTCAAACACTCTAACACACAACTTGCAATTTTGCTTTACGTTGCACCGACACAGAGAGGTGTTATGGAAACGATGGAATAGGAAAGGGCTAGGTTTGGAAATGAAGTGACCGTGGCCTTGTATAAGGTATAACCCCGACAATTTCCCGGCGTGAAAATAGGGAACCACTGAAAACTATTTTCAGAGCTGCTGACTGTGAGGTTCGAGCCCTGTGTCTCACGAATTCAAGCTAATAGCTACTGTAACTGACAGACCACAGAGCCACTTAACACAAATCTACCCAGATCGAATCGAACCGCACTGTCATGAATTCTGAACATTATTTTATAGGGTTTTCTTTCTTTCACATCAGGCAAATGCTGGAGCTGGATATAAATTAAAGTAATGCTCATGGTTTAATTTATTTTCCGGGTTGAACCGTGTTGTACTTGTACGCATATCACGTACAGTTTGCCGACGTTTAGAATACATTGCAGTATTCTTTGTCAAGGCGACTGAAATACCCCTACTCGATCCGAGGGAATCAGTCTCCCAGGCAGAAATTACACTACTAGAGTGGCCTTATATTCAGTTCACCATGGAAATAGAAGTAGACGGAAAACTACCGTTCCTGGATGTGCTAGTAATACGTAACCCCAATGGGACGCTGAGTCGCGCAGTATACAGGAAACCCACTCACACAGACAGGTACCTACACGCCTCGTCTCATCATCACCCATCACAAAAGCAGGCTGTCCTAACATCACTAGTGAACAGGGCCATAGCGATATCTGACGCAGAGCACCTCGAGGAAGAAAAAGAACACCTCACGGAAACCCTTAGGAAAAATGGCTACTCGCTCAATAACATCCGACGAGTCCTTAAAAAATCAGAAGAGAAGAAAGAAAAGACCACCGCAGGAGAAAACAACGGGAAAGAAGAACTGACCCGCCAGAAAACAGCGATACTGCCATACATTAAAAACACTACAGACAGGATCGGCAAGATACTGGACAAATACAACATAAAAACTATCTATAAACCTCACCGTAAGCTAGCCCGTTATCTACCACCAGTAAAAGACACAATAGAATTACAGGCCCCTGGAGTGTATCACATTGAATGTAGCTGCGGAGCTTGTTATGTAGGTGAGACAAAACGTTTGATCTCCACCCGCTTAAAAGAACATATCCGTCACACCAAGAACCAAAACACAGATATTTCAGCAGTAGCCAAGCATTCCTACGAAACTAGGCACGGAATATCATTTGACAAGACCAAGATCCTAGCAGCTATCCCTTGGAACCTGGAAAGGAAAATCCGCGAGGCTATCGAAATCAAGAAACATCCGAATAACATAAATTTAGAAGAAGGATACAAAATCAGTAATTCTTGGATGCCCATCATTCATAGTTTAAGACATACAGACCACAACATAAACACACGGGCCGCAACCCCATTACATAACAGCGCGGGCAAGCCCCCACTACCTGGCTGTGACATAAACTTTCCAGAAGCCTCGCGAGACAGCCAGGGCTTACGCCAGCCAGATAGGCTAGGATATAAAAGGCCAGATCAAGGCCACTCTAGTAGTGTAATTTCTGCCTGGGAGACTGATTACCTCGGATCGAGTAGGGGTATTTCAGTCGCCTTGACAAAGAATACTGCAATGTATTCGAAACGTCGGCAAACTGTACGTGATATGCGTACAAGTACAACACGGTTCAACCCGGAAAATAAATTAAATAATTCTTCACACCGTGGAAGCTTCACTTCTAAGATAATGCTGATGGCTTCTCATTCCCGGCCACTTACTTAAACATTGTTCTCGAAAACTAGTATGTGATTATTTATTTACTGCACACTACAAGATTTCTAATCCCAATTACAGTGGCAATTGTTTAAATGTGTTCATTTTTCAATTTTGGGAATCAGTCTTATAACCTACAGTAATATCCAAACGATTCTTATATTACGTTTATATTGAGAAAGAAATGACATTTCATATCTAATCCTTAAAAGAAGCAAGTTGATAAAATCTTAATTTCGTACCTAAACTTGTCTAATAACGTAATATCTGAACTATTCTAATATTATATTCAATATGAGGAAGGAACAGAATTTAATCTTTAGAAGAAAGAGTAAGATGAAAAAGGAAAAACGTAATTTCGTATCTAAACTATTATTTTCTTCTAGTTCTAACGCATAAAGTTACTTTTAATGGATACGGCTTAATGTATAATGTTTAAAATGCATTTTGTGGTTCAAATCAGCATTACAAGTTATTTACAGAGTTTTCACGGTGATGTGGAATCGTTGTAAAAACAGATCTAGAGGTACACAGAAGTCTAAAGAATTACTTTTCTGAACTGCACTGTTGTAGACATTGCATGGACTGTAGAGTGTGACCTTAAACAACACGCAAGCAGCTTCTGAATAGCTTGAATGGTAGAGCGCTGATTTTCTGATTTGAATTTTTGTGGGATCGATCAAGTTTAGTCCGGTAGTGCTTGAGAGTATGTTAAGGAACTCCTGGGAGACCAAATTTCGGCACTTTTCTGTCTACAGAATCCGTAAATGTAATGTATTCAGTGGTACATAAAATACTGTTATTATTATTTATTCGTTATACCAAATAATGAGCGCGTTTGAACTTATTTAATAAAATGATTCTTATTTTGTTCCCAATTTAGTTCACTGAGTGGCTTTCTGCGTTCTTCTCTCCATCTGTATATTTTCTTTCAAGTTTGTGTGAAAATTTATATTTGCTTACTAAGATTCTATATTTTGTTATATCTTGAATGTTTTTCTCGGGAATACCAATTTCTTCCAGACCATTTATTTCCACTAACCAATTGTTGCGTTTCTTCAGGGAAAATGCTAGATTGAGAAGTTCTTTATCACCCTGTTTTGTCCATTCTGAATAGGTGTGCATAGAATTTTTATCGCCTTTTTTCTAATTGTATGTGTGATTTTCTCTGTGTCTTCGTAAATTCTTGTGGTTTGCTATTCATCCAAATTCCATTCTCGCATTTCGGTCCTAGGATAATTCTGAGAATTATCCTTTCTTATTTTTCGACGTGCATTTTATTTGTGACCTGCCGTCAGTTCCCCTGGGTTGATTACTGTTTTATGGTGTCGTAATTTTTCATTTCTCGATATAGAATTTTTGTGTTATCTTTTTCATGTGATTTTGTAAGCTCTTTGCAGTTTAGCAATTCTTTCTTTGTTTATTTCCCGATTTATCCCTTCTGATTGAATAATTTGTCCTAGGTACTTGAAATATCTTCCAAATTTGGTTATTAATGGTCGATTGTCGAATCTTGACTTAGTACCATCCATTATTATTATTATTATTATTATTATTATTATTATTATTATTATTATTATTATTATTATTATTATTATTATTACCGTTAGAGCGAGATTAGCTCAGTTGTGTACAGCTGTCCTCCCACAAAGAAGACCGAGTTTCGAAACCCGGTCGATCCTGGCTTGAGATATTCATCTAAAACAAATCACGTGGTATTGTAGTATTAGGAAAGGCACTCGGCTTTAAACCTCCGCCCAGAACCAAAGTGAGCCAGGGTGGTACCAGTGACCCCAGAAATATTATTATTATTATTATTATTATTATTATTATTATTATTATTATTATTATTATTATTATTATTATTATTATTATTATTATTATTATCTGGTGGCGACAAATAGGCCTACGTTCGCATCGCCATTTAGAACGCCTGGCGAGTATGCATAGCCGCTTAACGGCGAGAACGGACAAGTTGCCGGCTTTACTCCTAGCCATTCCAGTACAAGAACACCTGTGTTATCGCTGTGTAGAGCGGGCTGTAGCCTCCGCAGGCTGAATATTCATGCTGATATTACAATGCTAACTGACTTATGTCCCCACTAGATATTATTATTATTATTATTATTATTATTATTATTATTATTATTATTATTATTATTATTATTATTATTATTATTCCCTAGTAAAAATAACATTTTCCTCATAAACAAGTACGCTGTGTGTAGGGAAGTGTTAAAGCAATGAGATGTACTTTCACCCAATTAACTTCGTTATTTTCGCAATACTGAAGAATTAATGAACTATCAAGTCGAAGAAACTATTCGAACGGGTTGAGGCAGCCGATTCTCTATTTTAATGGATGGCATTCATCCAATAAGGTCACGACTCGAATATTGTCTGGAGAACAGCCAAGAAAGCTCAATGCTCGTAGTTCTAAATCACAAAATAGTAGCCATAGCTTCCCGTAGCCAGACAGATCATTCATTGCCACATCGTTCAATGTCCTTCACCAGGGATCGCATTCATTATAACATAATGATAAGAGCATCCAATGACTATTGCAAAGAACAGAACAGAAGAAAAGAACAGTTAAATCAATAAAAACCTATTACAATTATTAATGAATCTCTTCAGGATTACATTGAAGTACGAATTATCCTTCAACATATTAGGTCATTTTCAGCACATATAGTACATGTCGAGGAGATGTTAAGTACGGAATAAAAGTGGCCAACCCAACCCTCCAATTTAATGTTGGATGCTGTTACCTGTTGAGATATGATGTCCTAAGGCATACGTGTGCTGTTGGAAACGATATAAGCTACTGGCCGGTTACTACTAAACCCAGAGAGTTGGCTGTGAAGTTAGGGGCGCGCAGCAGTGAGCTTCCATTCGGGGGATAGTGGGTTCGAACCCCACTGTCGTCAACCCTGAAGATGGTTTTCCGTGGATCCCCATTTTCACACAAGACAAATGCTGGGGTTGTACCTTAATTAAGGCCATGGCCTCTTCTTTCCCACTCCTAGCCCTCCCTACACATAGAAATAGAACGAACACGCATACACTGAAATGGTGTCCTGACATAAACATTCAATGCTGCCACACTCCAGTAGTGAAAAGGAGGGGAGGGAGTGAATGGGTATTGATTTACACCCACCACTGTGCCCATTTCAATCACAAAATTGTTGTAGCAAACTGTCTACCTACAGCAGTACGTTAAGTGAGTAGGAGGGGGAACACCGTGCTTTGTTTATATCGGAACACCATTTCTGTGTATGCGTGTACCAGCATACCACATTAAATTACTTCTGACATAAAATTATCGAAATACCCTCGGTTAACAGTGATACATGCATATGCAATATTCCAATGATACCGGTACATTAGACCTTCCGAGATTCAACTCGACGGCGGGCTGATGGATGCATCAATACTAAGGGAAGGCATTTGGAACACTTCAATTAAGAAGGAATTTCATATTCCTTGCTGGTGCATTCTGTTCAGTGTGTTTCCCATTATTAATGCACTATGTAGAGTTGCAGAAAATGAGTTCCAACATGAAAATAAAGTGGCTACGGGCCCCATGTCAATATAACATATTTTTTTTCTTCTCCGTGTAAAGAATGTGTCCTAACGTTTGGCTTTGAGCACTTGTTACACCCTGCATGTACAGAACACGAGCTAATGTGTTGAAAGATAATTTCGAGTACAATGTAGTCGTGAAAATTAAATGTTCATTGAATTGGCCAAGCACTTGTTTGCCAATGGTGGATATCCCTTCTCAGTGCGTATACTTGAAGAAGGCGCCGTTCGATTTATCGAGTGCACTCGCGTGTAGCCAGATTCAGTTTGTGTGTCAGATAAGCTCCGAGACGATGATGATGAGTTGAGATCCCTCCGATGAGCAATTCCTCTTCCCCATTCAGTTGCATTTAACAATTCTTTTGCTGTGACCGGTTCCAGACTTTGGAATTCCTTATCAGTCAGTTTCAGAGACAGTTGACGAGTTGGCCGTGCGGTTAGGGGAGCGCAGCTGTGAGCTTTCCTCCGGGAGATAGCGAGTTCGAACGCCAATGTCGGCAGCCCTGAAGATGATTTTCCGTGGTTTCCCATTTTCACACCAGGCAAATGCTGGAGCTGTACCACAATTAAGGTCACGGCCGCTTCTTTCTTACTCTTAGGTTATTCTTATCCTATCGTCGCCATAAGACCTATCTGTGTAGGTGCGACGTAAAGCAAGAGATCGTGCTGAAAATATGTGTTGAAATCTACTGACTGATTTGATCACTGTACAGCTGAGTGTGTGAATGGCGATTGGCTGTGTTTATCTGGTACATGTAGAACTAGTTGATAGTAATATTCTCTGGTGCATGTACTGTAGACCTAGTTGATAGTAATGTTCTCTGGTATTTGTAGACCTAGTTGATAGTTGTGTAATATTCTCTGGTATTTGTAGACCTAGTTGATAGTTGTGCAATATTCTGTGGTATATGTAGACCTAGTTGATAGTTGTGTAATATTCTCTGGTATTTGTAGACCTAGTTGATACTTGTGTAATATTCTCTGGTATTTGTAGACCTAGTTGATAGTTGTGTAATGTTCTCTGGTATTTGTAGACCTAGCTGATAGTTGTGCAATATTCTCTGGTATATGTAGATCTAGTTGATAGTTGTGTAATGTTCTCTGGTATTTGTAGACCTAGTTGATAGTTGTGTAATATTCTCTGGTATTTGTAGACCTAGTTGATAGTTGTGCAATATTCTCTGGTACATGTAGAACTAGTTGTGTAATATTCTCTGGTATATGTAGACCTAGTTGATAGTTGTGTAATATTCTCTGGTATTTGTAGACCTAGTTGATAGTTGTGCAATATTCTCTGGTATTTGTAGACCTAGTTGATAGTTGTGCAATATTCTCTGGTATTTGTAGACCTAGTTGATAGTTGTGCAATATTCTCTGGTACATGTAGACCTAGTTGTGTAATATTCTCTGGTATTTGTAGACCTAGTTGATAGTTGTGTAATATTCTCTGGTATTTGAAGACCTAGTTGATAGTTGTGTAATATTCTCTGGTATATGTAGACCTAGTTGTGTAATATTCTCTGGTATATGTAGACCTAGTTGTGTAATATTCTCTGGTATATGTAGACCTAGTTGTGTAATATTCTCTGGTATTTGTAGACCTAGTTGATAGTTGTGTAATATTCTCTGGTATTTGTAGACCTAGTTGATAGTTGTGTAATATTCTCTGGTATTTGTAGACCTAGTTGATAGTTGTGTAATATTCTCTGGTATTTGTAGACCTAGTTGATAGCTGTGTAATATTCTCTGGTATTTGTAGACCTAGTTGATAGTTGTGTAATATTCTCTGGTATTTGTAGACCTAGTTGATAGTTGTGCAATATTCTCTGGTATATGTAGACCTAGTTGATAGTTGTGCAATATTCTCTGGTATATGTAGACCTAGTTGATAGTTGTGTAATGTTCTCTGGTATTTGTAGACCTAGTTGATAGTTGTGCAATATTCTCTGGTACATGTAGACCTAGTTGTGTAATATTCTCTGGTATTTGTAGACATAGTTGTGTAATATTCTCTGGTATTTGTAAACCTAGTTGATAGTTGTGCAATATTCTCTGGTACATGTAGACCTAGTTGTGTAATATTCTCTGGTATTTGTAGATCTAGTTGATAGTTGTGTAATATTTTCTGGTATTTGTAGACCTAGTTGATAGTTGTGTAATATTCTCTGGTATTTGTAGACCTAGTTGATAGTTGTGCAATATTCTCTGGTATGTGTAGACCTAGTTGATAGTTGTGCAATATTCTCTGGTATATGTAGACCTAGTTGATAGTTGTGTAATGTTCTCTGGTATTTGTAGACCTAGTTGATAGTTGTGCAATATTCTCTGGTATTTGTAGACCTAGTTGATAGTTGTGCAATATTCTCTGGTACATGTAGACCTAGTTGTGTAATATTCTCTGGTATTTGTAGACCTAGTTGATAGTTGTGTAATATTCTCTGGTATTTGTAGACCTAGTTGATAGTTGTGCAATATTCTCTGGTACATGTAGACCTAGTTGTGTAATATTCTCTGGTATTTGTAGATCTAGTTGATAGTTGTGTAATATTCTCTGGTATTTGTAGACCTAGTTGATAGTTGTGTAATATTCTCTGGTACATGTAGACCTAGTTGTGTAATATTCTCTGGTAATTGTAGACCTAGTTGATAGTTGTGTAATATTCTCTGGTATTTGTAGACCTAGTTGATAGTTGTGTAATATTCTCTGGTATTTGTAGACCTAGTTGATAGTTGTGTAATATTCTCTGGTATTTGTAGACCTAGTTGATAGTTGTGTAATATTCTCTGGTATTTGTAGACCTAGTTGATAGTTGTGCAATATTCTCTGGTATTTGTAGACCTAGTTGATAGTTGTGAAATATGTGTTTTTATTTTTTGTGTGTGTTTGAGCAATATTATTTCATATGGGTTAATGTACAGGTACGTTCTCCTCCAGCTTTAATAAACTATTCTTAATAAACAGTAGTAGGGTACTGGACCATAATTCATGGCTTACTATTCTTCTTATAATCTGCCCAGTCACATTCCTGGATTTTACCGTAGATGACAGACACCCTGTGGAGATAGAATGGAGTCAACAGGTATGTTTATTAGAGGTAATGTTCCAATAACATGTATTCACAGGAACAGAACACTCTCTGGCTGACGTTC
This sequence comes from Anabrus simplex, assembly GCF_040414725.1. NCBI lineage: Eukaryota > Metazoa > Arthropoda > Insecta > Orthoptera > Tettigoniidae > Anabrus > Anabrus simplex. Next base: position 1,672,052,296 of record NC_090265.1, read on the forward strand.
AGCTGGCATGAATCACTGTACATGTACGAGTATATGTATTGGCTCAGTAAAGCGAGACGATGTTTTAGGCTGCATCACTTATTATCGTAGTCTTTACTACTCAAAAAACATTTTTTTTACAATTGTATTTACGTCGCACCGACACAGATATGTCTTATGGCGACGATGGGATAAGAAACGGCTCAGAGTGGGAAGGAAGCGGCCGTGGAATTAATTAAGGCAAACCCCCAATATTTGCCTGGTGTGAATATGGGAAACCGCGGTAAACCATCTTCAGAGCTGCCGACAGTGGGGTTCGATCCCACTATCTACCGAATGCAAGCTCACAGTTGCATGCCCCGGGGCCGACTAGCTCGCTCAAACAAACTTATAAGGAATATAGGATTTTTTTATAAATTCCCGGAATTTCAATCTTTTCTCTGCCCGGTGGAGCATTTAACTTCGGAACGTAGAGTGATGTTCACGGGGACCCTATCTTGGCTTAACATTGTTTCTTTTTATTAGTTCCAGCCTCCTCACTCTCATTCTTCCGAGGTGAATTCCTGAACTCCCTTGATCAATGTGCTCCCCTTCAACGTAGACGATACTAGCATAACAGCTTAAACTTCCAAAACCAGTGTCTTGATGAATAAAGGACAGTCACTCCAAATTTCATGTACCACTTCTAAACAAAGCAATGTTTTACACGTTTGTTATTTATAAGTACCCTTACCGCTTACATATGAATTTAGTTCAAAATGTTGCCTCACATTGCGTTGGTAGTAGCATTCTTTCAAGATGGCCGCTTCAGCTAATGTCCACTACAAGCAACGTGCTATAATAGAGTCTCTGTGTCGTGAACATAAGACTGCAGGAAACATACACAAGAGTTTGAAACAAGTGTGTGGAGATGACGTTGGCGATCACAGAAGTGTAAGTCGCTGGACACAGAAACTATTGCGCAACGACAAGCATGTCAAAATGTTGATGTAAATACCGCGAGTCGAGTTCGTTTTTCTTTGTGGGTGACAGTCCGCGTACCTCAGAGATGAGCAATCTCTCCACTTCTATTCGTAGTGGTTATGGACACACCCTTGTTCTAAAAGACATTCCATAGAACATTTTCAGTGACAAGGAATTTATAATTGCTGCCACCACCACGCAAGATGTGCAAGATCAAGGTATGATAATCAAAGCCACTTTGACCTCCACCTCAAGCTGCAGAAAACCGAATAAATTAATTCTGACCCACCCAGGTTCTACAAAAGTTAAACCAAAGTCCTGGGTAGTGTTCGGTACCTTGGATCCTGTCTGCTGAATGATGCTTGCATTTACAAAGAAGTAAGGGCAAGGATGATGCATGGATGTGATGATGAGAGGTCCCAGGAATTCTATGTGATGAGTGAATGCCGATCCCTATTAACTCCAGGGAATATCGGAGGGCTATACGATTAGTAACGCTTTAAGCACTAAGTGTTGGGCTACCAACAAGGTGCGCCGACTTCGGGTAATTATTAGGAGGGGGGAGCATTCCTAAATAATAATATTCACAAACAAACAGAAAAACATAACAGTGATAGAGCTAGTTTCTCAAATACATTTTTGAACGATTCTTATGTGCGGAGTTTTCAATAATATTCACAAGTAAACAGAACTTTTCATAAATATTTTGAAGGAACGTTTTATGTACGAAGATTTCAAAAATAATCACCAGTAAAAACAACTGAACTTGCTTCATAAATGCATTTTCTTAATAAATATCCTATTAATGTATATCATGCATTTCATGATATGAAATATGAAAAGCTCTAACACCAGACGTACCGCTTGAACAATCTCCATTGGGAAATGCCCGCTTTCTAATTCCATTTTTTCATATAAAACCATCTACCACCTTCTCCAGATTTAACGGCTTAGCAATCTCCGAGGACTACCAAACTCCGCGTTTAAAGTGGACTTAACATCTAGGAGGAGAATTTATTCTCGGGTGGGCAGAGGGACAAAATGTCAATCTGCCCCTAAGATCATTTTGGGGTTGGGGGCAGGAAACGTCTTGCCCCCCAAATTTGCGCCACTTCTACAGAAGTGTAGAACATACTCATCGTACCATGCAAATGCAAATTCAAGGATGAACCTCAGATATTTCACTGCTTGGACAAAAAATATGAATGACACCATCAGACGGCAGATTGGTATTGGACTAATCAGTGAAAAGTTACACGAATTTGCAGCTTCGTGGGTACGGACATATCATAAGAGTAGTGCCCAATAGCGTCATCTCGACGAGGAACGAAGAAGATCCCGTAGGCGTCCAAAACTAAGATCGGAAGACACCATCAACTTATATATGAGAGAAGTACTAGTTCGATCCCAAAATGCAACAGACAAAACCAAGTGGCATTCGAAAAAATCTATGAAGTCGGCCTGCACGCGCGTTTCATCGCCAATATTCGCTCTGACATCGTCAATATGGATATTAAAAGCGATACCATTGATACGCATTCCTTTATTGATAACAATCCGTAACAATTAAAAATCATATAGCAATAGATTTAACGAATTCTTACACGCTTTCGTATTGCAACAATGTTTCTTGTTCGAAATACATTGCTTTATTCAAATAGGAGAGCACTTCAACGAGCAAAATGAACATTCAATTATGAAGTTGCAGTCGGGATGGTCTGCAGGATGCGGTCATGAAAAATACACAATGAAGTCAGAAAACAATCTAAAAACTGTAGCTGGAAATGTAACGTGACCTCCTCTTGCAGTACAACTTAACTGCAAAATGTTGTCCGTGTATTCCTAGACATACGAACCAGACTTTTGCCGTGCACTCATTGAATTGAATTGAATTTATTGATCATGATTTACATGCCACTGAGACTGAAAAGTCCCTTTATGCAGCGTCTTCTTATAATACAATGCAGATTTATGAAAACAGTAACTACATTTTTATAATATTAAAGGAGGAGGTGTAAATCAATTGCGAGAGGAAGAGGTTATGTAGAGAAGTGGCATTGTGTGCACAAAATATACCGTAAAAATGACAACGGAAGGAAGCAACCGTCGTCTTAATTAAGGTGCGGCGTAGAATTTTACGGGTGTAAAGAATGGAAAACCGAGCGTGTTGGGCGTGCGGTTAAGGACGTGCAGCCGTGAACTTGCATTCGGGAGGTAGTGGGTTCGAAGCCCACTGTCGACAGCCCTGAAGATGTCTTTTCCGTGGATTCCCATTTTCACACCAGCCAAATGCTGCGGCTGTACCTTAATGAAAGCCACTGCCACCACCTACTCACTCCTAGACATGTTCTATCCCATCGTCACCATAAGACATATCTGTGTTGGTGCGACGTAAAGCAAATTGTTAAGGATGGGAAACCATTTTCAGGGCTGCCGATGGTGGGGTTTGAACCCACCGACTCCGGAATTCAAGTTCATAGCTACGTGTAAAATATATTTTTTCTATGTGCAACAGTATATACTATGTATATTAGCTGTCGATATTTTCCTGTTTGTACATAATTCTTTCTTAATTCTTAATTTCAGTAATTCATATTTTGTCTCCTGTGTTATCGTGTTTGCATTATACGTTAAATAACAGATAAACACGCAATAGTGAATGAAATCATCGACATATGTTCGACATCAGGAAGGCCATCCGGCCGTAAAACAGGGTGGTTCACCCTGTATCCGTGACAGAAGTGGCAGGAGAAGGATATGTAGTCGTAAGGCTGTAGAAAAAGCTATTGATTTTGTCAATTTAACTGGGTTCTTTGATATTTAATTAAAGGAAGCGTTTCGTTACCCTTTAAGTCCTATCTGCAAGCCCTCGTGGTTCTCCACCCACAGTTTGCAAACCTCCCCCGCATGGGGCCGAGCGATAGTATCGCAACGAGAGAAGAGTCGCTATTTTAGTCCATTACAGAATTACTGATTAAGCTCATCTTTCATGTGCTTGCTGGAACAACCCGTCATGAATGAATCGGCGATAGATGCGACCCCTGACAGTTTTGTAGCGAGCGCCCTGACTGATGTTCATCGCGTGACTTCACACGAGCTCGCATTAACGTCAGGCTTTTTCCCCTGTAGGCTCTATAGAACGCAACCTGTAAATGTAAAATTAGTTTGGGTTGTGACTCAGTGAAGCATGAATAGCACTGGATTTTAACAAGAACAAGCTTATTATTCAGCTCTGCAATTTCTAACAGGTCAATGGTGATTTCGTTTTTTAAATACAAGCCCGAATAAACACCTACATGTGATCTCGGTGGAATGAAATACATTGACTGACAGAGCAAATGCAACACCAAGGAGGAGTGGTTCGAAAGGGATGAAAGTTGGGAAAAAAACAGAGATGGCACGGACGAATAATTGATGTTTATTTCAAACCGATATGCAGGTTACACAATGCGCACGGCATCGACTCAGTAGGATGTAGGACCATCGCGAGCGGCGATGCACGCAGAAACACGTCGAGGTACAGAGTCAATAAGAGTGCGGATGGTGTCCTGAGGGATGGTTCTCCATTCTCTGTCAACCATTTGCCACAGTTGGTCGTCCGTACGAGGCTGGGGCAGAGTTTGCAAACGGCGTCCAATGAGATCCCACACGTGTTCGATTGGTGAGAGATCCGGAGAGTACGCTGGCCACGGAAGCATCTGTACACCTCGTAGAGCCTGTTGGGAGATGCGAGCAGTGTGTGGGCGGGCATTATCCTGCTGAAACAGAGCATTGGGCAGCCCCTGAAGGTACGGGAGTGCCACCGGCCGGAGCACATGCTGCACGTAGCGGTGGGCATTTAACGTGCCTTGAATACGCACTAGAGGTGACGTGGAATCATACGCAATAGCGCCCCAAACCATGATGCCGCGTTGTCTAGCTGTAGGGCGCTCCACAGTTACTGCCGGATTTGACCTTTCTCCACGCCGACGCCACACTCGTCTGCGGTGACTATCACTGACAGAACAGAAGCGTGACTCATCGGAGAACACGACGTTCCGCCATTCCCTCATCCAGGTCGCTCTAGCCCGGCACCATGCCAGGCGTGCACGTCTATGCTGTGGAGTCAATGGTAGTCTTCTGAGCGGGCGCCGGGAGTGCAGGCCTCCTTCAACCAATCGACGGGAAATTGTTCTGGTCGATATTGGAATAGCCAGGGTGTCTTGCACATGCTGAAGAATGGCGGTTGACGTGGCGTGCGGGGCAGCCACCGCTTGGCGGCGGATGCGCCGATCCTCGCGTGCTGACGTCACTCGGGTTGCGCCTGGACCCCTCGCACGTGCCACATGTCCCTGCGCCAACCATCTTCGCCACAGGCGCTGCACCGTGGACACATCCCTATGGGTATCGGCTGCGATTTGACGAAGCGACCAACCTGCCCTTCTCAGCCCGATCACCATACCCCTCGTAAAGTCGTCTGTCTGCTGGAAATGCCTCCGTTGACGGCGGCCTGGCATTCTTAGCTATACACGTGTCCTGTGGCACACGACAACACGTTCTACAATGACTGTCGGCTGAGAAATCACGGTACGAAGTGGGCCATTCGCCAACGCCGTGTCCCATTTATCGTTCGCTACGTGCGCAGCACAGCGGCGCATTTCACATCATGAGCATACCTCAGTGACGTCAGTCTACCCTGCAATTGGCATAAAGTTCTGACCACTCCTTCTTGGTGTTGCATTTGCTCTGTCAGTCAGTGTATATTAGGCCATCTATCATATTTCCTAACGTTCAATAATAATAATAATAATAATAATAATAATAATAATAATAATAATAATAATAATAATGAACATGAAAATCCACAGCCTGTTTCCAGTCATTCGACCGGGTCAGGAATGGAATGAATGAAGCCCCAATCTAGCGGCGAGGATAGGAATTGTGCCAGCTGCCGAAGCCTGTCGCACTCCTCCGGGGCAATGATTAATGTATCACAGATGAAATGCTATTGGAGAGTGTTGCTGGAATGAAATACGACAGAGAAAACCGGAATACCCGGAGAAAAACCTCTTCCGCCTCCGTTTTGTCCAGCACAAATCTCACATGGAGTGACCGGGATTTGAACCACGGAACCCAGCGGAGAGACACCGGCGCGCTACCGCCTGAGCCACGGAGGCTATAATAATAATAATAATAATAATAATAATAATAATAATAATAATAATAATAATAATAATAATAATAATAATAATAATAATAATAATTTTTTTGCTAGTTACTTTACGTCGCACCGACACAGATATGTCATATGGCAACGATAGGATAGGAAAGGCCTAGGAATGGGAAGGAAGTGGCCGTGGCCTTAATTAAGGTACAGCCCCTGCATTTGCCTGGTGTGAAAATGGGAAACCACGGAAAACCATCTTCAGGGCTGCCACAGTGGGGTTCGAACCCACTATCTCCCGATTACTGGATACTGGCCGCACTTAAGCGACTGCAGCTATCGAGCTCGGTAATAATAATAATAATAATAATAATAATAATAATAATAATAATAATAATAATAATAATAATAATAATAATAATAAAGTCCGACTCTTTGGATGAATGGTGAGCGTTTGAGAGCTTCTATTCAGAGGGTTCCAGGTTTGATTCCCGGCCGGGCTGGGGATTTTTAATCGCGTCTGTTTAATTCTTCTGGCTCGGGGACTGCATGTTTGTGTTTGTCCCAAAACTTTCCTCTTCATATTCGGACAACATACTTCACTACCAATCACCATAGGAACACGCAATAATGATTACTTCCCTCCATACAGGGTAGGCGTCAAGAAGGGCATCCGGCCGTAAAACAGGGCCAAATCCACATGAGTGACAGAGTTCGCACCCACATCCCCGTAAGTGCGTAAGTGTGGGAAAGGTGGTATAATAATAATAATAATAATAATAATAATAATAATAATAATAATAATAATAATAATAATAATAATAATAATAATAATAATAATAATAATAATAATAATAATAATACCTGGCTGAGTGGCTCAGGCGGTAGAACCCAACTTGACTGGTCCGATCCTGTCACAGTCCGGTAATATTTGAAAGTGCTCAAATACGTCAGTCTCGTAAAGGCAGATTTACCGCCATGTAACAGTACTCCTGCGGAACAACATTCCAACACCTCGGAGCCTCCGAAAACCATAATAATATTCTTAGTGGGACCTAAAGCCGATAACATTGTCCCGTTTCTCTACGAGGGCGGTTATGATGTGAAATGAATCTTCGTAGCGAGTTTATTACGACAGGATGCCAACCTCATCGGAGGAGTTATGGGATGAAACCGATGGCATGATATACGATAGAAGGAAGGCAGAGGGTGAGACTCAGTGCCGGCATATAGCCTAATCCTGTCGAAGGGCACCAATACGTGTTTGTCCGACGGAAGGATCACGATCAATAGCGCTATGTGCCCTCACTCAAAATGAACACTATGGAAAAGTATGGAATTGAGCCCACTCTTTTGGCATGGAACCTAGTGATTAGAAATTTTATACCGCCACCTCTGCTGCCCTTCCGGCCAACATTCTGATGGTGAAAATATTTTCGACTAACGGGACTCGAAGCGGATAATCATCGTGTCAGACCATACAGGATTGACGCCTTAACGATCAAGTCCACGAGCTGGGCAAGAATAAGAATAAAAATAATAAGAATAAGAATAAGAATTTTGTACTATTTTGTACTATTTGTTTTACGTCGCACCGACACAGATAGATCTTATGGCGACCATGGGCTACGAGTAGGAAGGAAGCGGCCGTGGCCTTAATTAAGGTACATCCCAGCATTTTCATGGTATGAAAATAGGAAATCACGGAAAAGCATCTTCATTGCTGCTGCCAGTGCTGTTCGAACCCACTATTGCCCGAATGCAAGATACAGATAGATCTTATGGCGACGATGGGAGAGGAAAGGGATAGAAATTGAAAGGAATCAACCATGCCGTTGATTAAGGTACAGCCGGCGTATTTACCTAATGTGAAAGTGGGAAACCACAGAAAACCAAATTCAGGGCTGCCGACAGTTGAGTTCGAACCCACTATCTCCCGAATGCAAGCTGACAGCTACATGATCCAAACCACGCATGTGGTATTAATAATAATATCCAGTTCCGTGTGCAACGGATAGCGCTAGTAGTTACCGTTGTTAGGGGTCCGGATTCGATTCCCTGCACCGACAGAAATTAAAATATTGTCAGGGGTGTGGGTTGTTAGATGGTTGAATATGTATATACCGCTTATGCCCATTGAGGGTATGCATGAAAAAGATCTGTACCACCTCAGGATGAGAACAGGAATTTAGATTTTATTAGTCATAATTATTGTCCGATTTCTCGGCTAAACGGTCGGCATAGTGATCTTCGATTCAGGTAGCCCCGTATTTGATTCCCGATCGGTTTGGGGATTGCAATTTCTGTCTAGAAAATTCTCCTAGCTAGGGAGATGGGCATTTGTGCTCGTCTTAATACTCATCTTCACTGACATTCAACGCATTACTTTACGAGCCACCGCAGAAACAAACAATAATGAGCCATCCCTCCGGAAGGGTTGACATCAGAAAAAACATTCGGCCGTAAAACTCGGCTAAGTCCTTACAAATTGCATACCCCAGGTACTTGAGAAATCCCTCACAGATACAGTCAGAAGAAGACGGCTGGCTTTCTACGTACATCTGTATAGAATGGACTCCGACAGACAATCCTATAAGATATTCGAAGTAGCCAGTAATGATCCAGCCCTGTGGATACAGCAGGTGGAGAAGGATCTCGGAGAAGTTAATATTAATCATGCCATAATAATTAACAGAAGTAAATAACGTTCAGCTATAAAACCAGAGCCTTCCTTACATCCCTTACAGAAGCTAACCAAAATGAGACCAGGAAATTTTCCCAGGAACGCAAAATAGAGTTCAACCAAGAAAGTTAAGGATTATTGGGCCAACAGAAAAGCTCAAGGTACCAAGAAAAGTTAGCAGCCAAACCCACCATCAAGAACAACAGAAGCAGCGAACATTGACAACAACACAGCTAAAGCAGAAGCACTGTGGCCCTCAGGAGACCCAAACGAACTTTAAAAAATTATACCGATTTCGAAGTCCCGTGTATTTCCATTGATAGATGTGAAGGTGATTCTTCCCAGCCCAAAGTTTGCACCATTTTCGTAACACTATTCTTTTGTAGGGAATCATTCAGAACAAATCGTGCTGCTTTCCTTTGGATATTTTCCAGTTCACGTATCAAGTAACCTGGTTTGTGTCCCATACACTGGGACCATACACTAATTCGGGCTTCACTAATGACTTCACATCACCAGTCCCTAAATACCCTCATATAGGAGGTCTACCTGGTCAATACAGATGAATGTGCACACGACACTCTTCCTTCATCGACAGTTAAGGACGTACGCGAAGAAGCTTACTTTGTAAGAAGTTGTGTCATATTTTATTATCTATCGTACCCTAATCTTTCTACTCATATTTTTAAAATAACTTATCTTTCACACCACCCCCTCGAGTTTACACTTTGCACTCCTTTCAGCCTCGTTTCAAGTCAAATCATCTTTGTCCTTCATTGCCCCTGATTTTATTTTTCATAAGTTTCCCCCCTCTTCGTTCATTAGTCTGATGGTACGGCTGCATGGCGGTCGGGTCAACGCCGTGGCCTTCGGTTCAAAGGTCCGTGGGTGCAATTGCCCGTCAGGTCAAGGATTTTAGCCGAATTTGGTAAATTCCTTTGATTCGAGATTGTGTTTTTCTGTTTGTCTCAAATATTATACATTATGATGAAACAAATTTATGTGATGAGCCAGGGCGTTGTGCAACGTGCGGCCAAATATCCAGAGAGAATTTTAGACTCATAAAAAATGAGTATCATTGTCATGGTGGCCGCGGCTGCATCATTCAGTCCACAAAAGTGACGGAAAATATTAACGAGTATATTAGGATCGATAAGAAAAGAGGACCTGTAGGATCACAAAGAACAATTAGTTCTATGATCATCAAGAGGACATAATCAAATCCGTGAGGAAAAGGTAACTGGTCTTCTACAGCCACTAGACCCGCATGGACCTTTGCAGGTTCACCAACAGAATCTTCAGCACGACAGGTAGAGTGAATGCCCCCAAGAGCAAATGGATTACCGCAGTAAAATCGGACCTTAAACAATTATAAATTACACTATACACCATACAGGACCGATTCCGATTCCCACGAATTAATATGCAGCGTGTCTTCGCAGTGCGCCTCACCAGCATCAAGAACGCAGGCACCACCAGACCGAAGTTGGCAGAGGAGAAGAAGTCGGCACACAGCCAGAAAATGAAAGCTGGCTGGGCCAAGAAGAAACAGAAGACCTATGCAAAGAGTCAAAACGAGCCCCGTGATCCTAAGTAAGCCCAAATGAAAATAATACGAAGGGCGTACTATATTTCTTTACACTTTATTTGTTCTACCCAAGTGAAGTACATTACACATCAGTTGTTACGTCCGCCTTCTCAACATAATCTCCTTGTAACTGTATGAACTTCTGCCATCGATGTGTCAGTCTCTCCAGACCTTCCTACACATCAGTTGTTACGTCCCCCTTCTCAACATAATCTCCTTGTAACTGTATACACTTTTACCATCGATGTGTCAGTCTCTCCAGACCTTCCTACACATCAGTTGTTACGTCCACCTTCTCAACATAATCTCCTTGTAACTGTATACGCTTTTACCATCGATGTGTCAGTCTCTCTAGACCTTCCTGAAACCATTCTTTCCAAGCGCTGCGTACCCATGTCTCGACATCTGTGTCCAGTTCTGCAAAATCTCCAAAACGGCGACCACGCAGAGGTTTCATGTTCCCGAACAATGATAATCACTGTTCGACATTTCTTTGGCGGTGAACTGCCCCTATGATTCCATTGCATCGATTGTTGATTCGTTTGTGGCTCGTGGTAATGGAGCCATGTCTCATCAATAGTCACAATACTAGCCATGAAGTCGGCTGGATCATGATCATGGCATTGCAAAAGTTCTCTGCACACGTCCACACGCCTCTGCTTTTCGTCTGCAGACAAGAGTCTAGGCATCGATGTGGATGACACTTTCCCCAAATGTATTTGACCGTGCAAGATCCGCTGCAGGGTGTTTCGGCTAATTCCCGTAGCTGCCCGCATTTCCGTCAATGTGATGAATTTGTTGGCTGGTGTTGACACTGTCACATTCCTTTCAGAACTGGTACCATTGTCCACCGATGTGCGCCCTGTTTTCCAACCTTCCACCCAGTTGTTAACTGTTTTCCGTGATGGCATATGTTCTCCACAGACTTCCACCAAGCGCCGATGAATTTCTGCAGTGGTCGCGCCTTCTTTCCATAGGGACCAAGTCGTATAGCGCTGTCTCTGACGGTTGCTTTACATGTTGTCTGCTGGTACGCTGACAGTGTTGTTATGAAATTGGCATGACGAGCGCATTCATTGACCCCTGTGCGTGTGCTGCTACCAAATGGCTGAACAAGACACTAGTTACACGTCACCACCTTCAAATGTGAAATGTAAACCATACCTGGAAGTACAAAAAAGTATAAAACAATAAAGTACGCCCCTCGTAATAATAATGTACCCTAAAAACACGCGGAAAGTAACATCAAGATGGGTGGGTACTGAGAGTGGTAAACTTACCTTTCTTCACCGGGCTAGGTCATCGGCGAGCGCGTGTACAGTTCGGTGTCTAGATCAAGTATAATTAAAGAGGATCTAAAGGACTAACAGGACGGGAAACGTTGTTGTGTGAGTGAATGAGGAACGAGATAAAATAACCTGGATTTTAATAAACGTAATCATAAACGGAAAATAAAAATAAACACAGGTACGTACAGTACATAAATACAGATTCCTGTCGTTGGCCATGAGATGGTAACGAAACAATTAATATTTATGAAGTCCTCGTGGTAATTGCTTTAGTATCTTAATTAAATTACCGATAAGTTTGAACAGGTTTTTCGCGAGAAGCGCCTTGGCACAACGTTTGAAACTTATGATGTTAGGAACAGAAAATCTTCACAGATCTTGTAAATTATACCTAACACCAATTCCCGCACATACAGGATATAACTACACATAAATATAAATGCAGGAACATTGGTTGCCCACAAAATTACACTGAAATTAATGGTGAGCCTGTTACTCACTGGCAAGGATGAGACTCGAACCCACGAGCCCTAGGTAGCGTACGTGCTACTGCACTTTCTAACAAAAACACATGACAAGTCAACAAGTAACAAAAACACAAAATAGTAAACAATAAAGCAACAAACACTGCAGCTCCTGAAAATAATTTACAAGCCAAAGGTAACAAAACACTTCACTCATCTTGCAGTCTACGCGAGGGATGAATCTCTCCCTCTGAACTGCACGCTAGGTTGCGGCAATGACCGCTCGTGGCGAGGGATTGGGACAAGGTCGTCTATACTTCCAGCCATTCAAAACAAACGTCAGCTGACACCTACACTCTCAGCTCGGCCCGGTTTTCACATACAGTTGGCAACTGCCTTGGAATAACGTGACCTTTAAACATTCTGTCTCCCCAAAAAGCAGGCATCCTTTCGGCTCTCTCGGTCTCATTATAATGCACATGGTGATCATTCACTTTTGATTCACATCAAGGCATACGTGCCGGACCTCACATCAGGTCAATTTCATCCAATGGAAACTCTTCCATCTATCATGTCTCTATCAACATCCACGGAGTGTCATCCGTATATTATATTTCTTCATCCCTGAGTCCTCGGTTCAACTCGAGCGCACAGTTGTGGGAAAACCCCGCTGGCAAAATTTTGATAACTCGTACTGTTTCGACGTTGAGGACACATGCTCCCCTGCTTCGCCACTTCCCATGAAATTCATTTACACAGATAAACATGCAAACTCTGACTTTAAGTAGCCCAGATACAATAATGAGTTCCCACTCAACATTATAAGGTGGCATATCCTTGTGCTGCAAAGACCCTGATGCTGCAACTAGCTACGTTATCAAACACAAAGGAATAAAATAAACTATTTACATGACAACAAACCTAGATCGGCCCTATCTCCCTCGTTACCAATAATAAAACAAGGCTAAAACACTGGCTTTATACGCATTAGTCCTAATATTAACACTTGGTTGCCAAAAGGGCTTAAATAAAGATTTAATTAAATTGAAAGAAAAATATCTTCGAAAATTGCTGTCTTTAACTCATGCCAAAACACCTGTTGAACTTATCTTAATGCTGAAGAACTCATGGCCCCTCCATGACGGACTCGGTTGTTGAGTCTAGCGTATCATCAGGCCGTCGTCATCCTGTGTTGACAGTTCTGGTCTCAGCTCCTGGAATGGACTCGTCGCGATGCTATCTTCCTGAAGATGAGTGTTGGAAGGTCTCGTGCTATGGGCAGCTCTTGTCGTAGTCTTCCACCGTCTTACGGCTATTAAAAATCCAGTAAATCGTCTGCGACGCACTACGGACTCTCCTACTCCTTCTTATTTAAGTTAGGGCAGAAATTTGCGGTGTATCAAGCCACATATACTTAGGGAATGCCTAGTTCTCAAGCGCTCGCAAACTCATGTTAGAAATCTGACTTTTACGTCAAGGCAAAGATTGCGGCCTAGCTAGCCAAAATGTACTTAGTGAATGCCTAGTGCTTAACCGCACACAAACTTGTGTTAGAAGTCTGTAATTCTTCCCGATATAGTTCAGGCTCTAGCTACACCCTATCTCGAACTGCACACTGTTCGCCTATTCATCTTCTACGACGAAGTCTTTGTTCTATTGGTAAGTTCACGGCGCAGTCAACTGCCGGACTGACACACACGCGACCGCACTGAAGAGAATCTTACAATGGACTGAGAGGCTCTCCATACATCTCTCTCTATTTATTAGGAGAGCCGATGACGCCATGCTAGGGACCTCACCAAGATACACACTTGATTTCTTTGTATAGCGAGTCGTTTGGTTCCCACGGTACTCGCGCGAATGTTGTTTGTCATTCAGTAAATTGTGAGGAATATAACTGTGGTTTTAATTTCTCTAATATCCTTCCAGGAGAGTAGATAAAATTATGCAATAACTTCTGAATATTACAAAATAATCAGGCTAAATTGAAAAAATGACTAGAAGTAAAATGTTAAGAATGACGAAAGACTGCTTATAAATATGCATTTCTTTTATCAGGGAACTATAATCAGCGTTTATCTAGGAGTTAGCAATGTGTGTGATAAACGAGTTAAAAAAAGATGACTACTCATCAAAATCCGGGCCCTAGTTTTGAGGTATGCTCCAAGGATTTCCATAAGGCAGAAGTATTTAGTCAGCAGTATGTAAAGATTGTTGGTAACAAGGATAATGTCCAGATAGAGGAGGTGACTAAGGCTAAAGAAGTATTAAAATTTACATATGGTAACAATGACATTTACAATAAGATACAAAAGTTGAAAACTAAAAAAGTGGCTGGAATTGATCAGATTTCTGGGGATATACTAAAGACAATGGGTTGGTATATAGTACCATATCTGAAGTACTTATTTGATTATTGCTTGGTTGGAGGAGCTATACCAGATGAATGGAGAGTTGCTATAGTAGCCCCTGTGTATAAAAGAAAGGGTGATAGACATAAAGCTGAAAATTACAGGCCAGTAAGTTTGACATGCATTGTATGTAAGCTTTGGGAAGGCATTCTTTCTAATTATACTAGACATGTTTGTGAAATTAATAACTGGTTCGATAGAAGGCAGTTCGGAGCTCAACTTGTAGGATTCCAGCAAGATATAGCAGATATCTTGGATTCAGGAGGTCAAATGGACTGTATCGGGATTGGCTTGCCTGAAGCATTTGATAGAGTGGATCATGGGAGACTACTGGCAAAAATGAGTGCAATTGGACTGGACAAAAGAGTGACTGAATGGGTTGCTATATTTATAGAAAATAGATCTCAGAGAGTTAGAGTAGGTGAAGCTTTATCTGACCCTGTAATAATTAAGAGGGGAATTCCTCAAGGCAGTATTATCGGACCTTTATGTTTTCATATATATATATGAATGATATAAGTAAAGGAGTGGAATCAGAGGTAAGGCTTTTCGCGGATGATGTTATTCTCTATAGAGTAATAAATAAGTTACAAGTTTGTGAGCAACTGCAACGTGACCTCGAAAATGTTGTGAGATGGACAGTAAACAATGGTATGTCGATAAACGGGGTTAAAAGCCAGGTTGTGAGTTTCACAGATAGGAAAAGTCCTCTCAGTTTTAATTACTGCGTTGATGGGGTGAAAGTTCCTTTTGGGGATCATTGTAAGTATCTAGGTGTTAATATAAGGAAAGATCTTCATTGGGGTAATCCCATAAATGGGATTGTAAATAAAGGGTACAGAACTCTGCACATGGTTATGAGGGTGTTTAGGGGTTGTAGTAAGGATGTAAAGGAGAGGGCATACAAGTCTCTGGTAAGGCCCCAAGTAGAGTATGGTTCCAGTGTATGGGACCCTTACCAGGATTACATGATTCAAGAACTGGAACAAATCCAAAGAAAAGCAGCTCGATTTGTTCTGGGTGATTTCCGACAAAAGAGTAGCGTTACAAAAATGTTGCAAATTTTGGGCTGGGAAGAATTGAGAGAAAGAAGGAGAGCTGCTCGACTAAGTGGTATGTTCCGAGCTGTCAGCGGAGAGATGGCGTGGGAGGACATTGGTAGACGAATAAGTTTGAGTGGCGTTTGTAAAAGTAGGAAAGATCACAATATGAAGATAAAGTTGGAATTCAAGAGGACAAACTGGGGAAAATATTCATTTATAGGAAGGGGAGTTAGGGATTGGAATAACATACCAAGGGAGATGTTCAATAAATTTCCAATTTCTTTGCAATTATTTAGGAAAAGGCTAGGAAAACAACATATAGGGAATCTGCCACCTCGGCTACTGCCCTAGATGTAGATCAGTATTGATTGATTGATTGATCGATCGATCGATCGATCGATTGATTGATTGAATGATTGATTGAATGATTGATTGATTGATTGATTAATTGATTGATTGATTGATTGATTGATTGATTGATTGATTGATTGATTGATTGATTGATTGATTGATTGATTGATTGATTGATTGATTGATTGATTGATTGATTGATTGATTGATTGATTGATTGATTGATCGATTGAACGATTGATTGATCGATTGATTGATTGATCGATTGAACGATTGAACGATTGATTGATTGATTGATTGATTGATTGATTGATTGATTGATTGATTGATTGATTGATTGATTGATTGATTGATTGATTGATTGATTGATTGATTGATTGATTGATTGATTGATTGATTGATTGATTGATTGATTGATTGATTGATTGATTGATTGATTGATTGATTGATTGATTGATTGATTGATTGATTGATTGATTGATTGATTGATTGATTGATTGATTGATTGAACTGTCTATGGAAAGATGGCTAAGAATGAGATTAGTAGACGAATAAGCTTGTGAGGAGCTTTTAAAGTTCCGGTAGGATCAAAACATTGTTACGTGCCAGCCCCGTGGTAGCCCATTTCGGTACTTCCAAGAAGGGGCTAGTCACTCACACGACCTGGGATCTCCCAGCTGGCTTGTGGGGTGGGGCCGGCCTTTTAGTGTATTGTTCTCGTCGTCCGGTTTACCTGTGAGTTTATTGGAGATTCAACGTGAATGTTCTGCCTCTAGCCACCTCGCGAAAATTCGGACTCAAATCTCCCGAGCTATAAAAAGGGGGCTGGGCGCGGACAGTCAGTCAGAGTAGGGCTCCGTGGTGGAGTCAGTGTGAGACTCAGTGTGTTGGGGTTCGGTGGCCGGGCTGAGAGCGACAGAGGTGTTGACTGTCGCTAGTGTCCCACCGAGGTGTGAACGAGGAGCTGTTGTTGTTGTTGTTGTGGTGTCGAAGAGACCAGTGAGTGTGTGGGCTGGTGACGACGGAACGGAAGAATGTACTGTGTGTTCGTGTATTTCTGTGGACTGAGGCTCGGTGTGAGTCAGCGTGGGAAGCCACTATCGTGAGCGTGAGGGTAAATGGACCTGTCTTAATGTTCGCTGTTGTGAGTATTGTCTTGTTGAATACTACTGAGCTGTTTAGTTGTTCCCTGCATGTGACTGTGTGAATTATTGGACTGTCTGTGAAGTGGAATCAATGGACAGTCATCATGTGTCGTGTGGCCCATAACCCTGTGTTCAGATCCAGCGGTCTACACACCGCTGCTGCATAAGGTGAGTGGACTTGGGGAAGTGAAAGTAAGGATTAACCGTCCTCAGGTGTAGCAACGGGCTGGACCGCCTGCTGTACCGTAAGTAAGAAGGACTTGTAAATAGAGAGTAATTAGTACGTGTGGCCATTCATAGCTGATCAGAACTGTGTGTGAGTATACATTTATCGGGCCATCCTGAAATAAATTAGAGTAATGAATCAGATGGAGTTTTATTGGTAATAATATGAAGATAAAGTTGGAATTCCAGAGGACAAATTGAGGCAAATAGTCAATTTATAGGCAAAGAAATTAGGGATTGGAATAATTCACCAAAGGAAATTTTCGATACATTTTCAAGTTCTTTGAAATCATTCAACAAAAGATTAGGTAAAAAATTCAGGAGTGTCTGTTCAAAAGATGCTATTTCCACCTTAAGAAAATTGTAAGAAATGCAAAGAAACAGAAGATAAAAGTCACATGGAACGTACCCATGATCGGGTTTGGTACAACTTTCAAGGAATTACATCTTCCTGGTCTGGGTTGCTCATGATAAACGATAATATTCAACTACTCTAATGCATGTCAACGAAATACTGACTTTAAAAAAATGGAAATAGTACCTTTTGAACAGACCCTCTCAGTGGTAGGGTATCTGCCAATTGGGTGACTGCCCTAAATGTAGATCAATAATAACTTATTAGTTTGATAGAATGATAAAGATGACCAGTGTGACACAAGTAAGTTGAAGTAATGCCAGACTCAGCTGCGGGAACCGTGATCATCAACCACTCCTAAGTTGAGACCCCTTCGAGCTCCTTTTAGTTACCTCTCATGACAGGCAGGGGATACCTTGTATGTATTCTACTGCCCCCCTCATGTAGGAGAAGAAGAAAGTGAAGTTCTTTACTAGTCTGATGAGCTGTTTCCTTACTCACGGCCGAGAAACCGTCAGGCTCTGGACAAAAAATGGTGACATGACCTGCTGTTTTATCTGTAGGTAGGGACATAGAATAAATCCACAAAACCCCTGTCTGTCGTAAAAGGAAGCATTCGTAAGCCGGGTCCCTGATTGAGTCTAGGATTACTTCCAATTACTCGGGCTAGGATCCGACATCACATCACATTGCAGTTCCCCTTCAGCCTCTCCAGCCCAACTTTGTATGACACATGAAAAAAAAAGGAAAATTCTTGAAAACCCTCTTCAAATAGGTATGTATATAATTTCTTTGTAAAACTCTGTACAGTTTTAGAGTAAATAAGCAAAACGGAACGATGAGTTCAAATGCACTGGGGGATATGAAATATTTACCTAGCAAATTCACAGAAAACATTAAGGTTAATGATTCTTTTTTTTTTCTTTTCTTTTTTCTTTTTTTTTGCTATTTGTTTTACGTTGCACCGACACAGATAGGTCTTACGGCGACGATGGGACAGCAAAGGGCTAGGAGTGGGAAGGAAGCGGCCGTGGCCTTAATTAAGGTACAGCCCCAGCATGTGCCTGGTATGAAAATGGGAAACCACGGAAAACCTTTTTCAGGGCTGCCGACAGTGGGGTTCGAACCTACTATCTAACGAATACTGGATACTGGCCGCACTTAAGCGATTGCAGCTATCGAGCTCGGTGGTTAATGATTCCAACTGGAATCACTGGGCTGGACAGTGTAGGAATAATCACCATCAGCAATTGATCACAGATGAAATGTATAGAGAGAGAGTCTTTTGCGCTCTCACCGTTAGCTGGTTTCTAACTTCTGTAACACACTTTGTTTAGAATCTAACCACACTTATTTATTTTGTTCTTTTCTTTCTTCCTGCGGTTAAGAGAACACATTCCTGGAATAATAACTTGTATTTTACATGGCTGCATTCTTCCGCACAAAACATTTCACACATTCCATACATAGCACAAGTAGTTAAAACTCTGCTCTGGTCTGTGTGAGAATATAAACCGCAGAAGTGAGAAGCGTACTTCATTATCAGCAAGAGTTGAATATTTCTATTCTGCTATAACAAAAGGCAAATCAACAGCTTCATTTCTTTCTGCTTCTTAAGGAGCTTGCTGCGTGAACTATGTCACCAAGCTACGGCAGGCATATATATGTTAATTACCCAACGACGAACGTAAAAAAACTAAAAAAGAAGAAAAATTATTTAAAAATGAATGTACTGTAAAGAATTGATGAAAATTACAAAATAATCATGCAAAATTGAAAAATGACCTAAAAGTGCGTCCCAATGAAACCGGTAGCCAAGCCAGTAGGTGTAACCATATCGCATGGATATTAAATGTCGAGAGACTAATAGATGGTTCATCGAAAAGACTACCAGACAATGGTGATACTGGTACCAGGTGTATGCCACCGCCGTCTCGATCCTCTCATACTGCCTGCTCTATACCACTAGTTTAACACAGGAAGGCGCGACTACCAATGTTTCTCCAAGTCACCGTAAGAGTGCAGCAGTAGACGCACAAAGTTCGCTGTCAGTGTGGGTGTAGTACTGTGTTATTGGTGCATGCATGTGTGTGAAAAGCTGAGTTATTTCGTACAATGAGTAAACGTGTCTGGTCACTTCCGCTCGTACAAGAGATATTTTGTATAGAACTGTGAAATGTATTAATCATGTTATGCTTATAGATATTTCAAAAGTGATTTTAAGGTGCTGGTACTTGTTTCTTTCCGATCGTGCAAAGGTATATTTTTCGTAGAACTAAAACTTCAGATTCTTTCCCCGAAATATTCAACTGTTGTGTACCATCTTGCCAATCACGGCAAGGCGGTTCGCAGCCAGAAAAGATATGACTCCATGAAATACCGTCTAGAAGGGAATTAAGAGAAAAGCGGCTGTCGGCTTTAACTAGGCAAGGACCTAATAAAGGAAGTAATTGGATATCCTCAAATTACTCTCGCATCTGCTCCTTTACACCTTATTTCAGAAGGTGATGAAGCCTCCGTGACTTAGGCGGCAGCGCGCCGGCATCTCACCGCTGGGTTCTGTGGTTCAAATCCCGGTCACTCCATGTGAGATTTGTCCTGGACAAAGTGGAGGCGGGACAGGTTTTTCTTCGGATACTCCGGTTTTCCCTGTCATATTTAATTCCAGCAACACTCTCTAATATAATTTCCTTTCATCTGTCATTCATAAATCATTGCCCCGAAAAAGTGCGACAGGGTTCGGCAGCCGGCACAATTCCTATCCTCGCTGCTAGATGGGGCTTCATTCATTCCAATCCTGACCCGGTGGAATGACTGGAAACAGGCTGCGGACTTTTTTTTCCAGACAGTGATTAAAGCCGTGGAGGATAATGGATTCCTTGTGATAAGAATTGTGACGGACAATCACAAAACAAACGTCTTCATGTTTAGGCATTTTGGACAACCTCAGATATCCAGACGATAATATTACAATCAAACTAAAAACAGGAACTCAAATCCTAATTTGCGGGTACTAGGTTCGTGTTGTTGAAGAGAGGATGGAGTGTGACATTTGTGTCAGCAACATCTCACTGCTTAGAGCTTCGACACCGCTAAATGGAACTGATTTTGCATCAGAACAGAGGAGGAGTTTGATACCCAAAA
This sequence comes from Anabrus simplex, assembly GCF_040414725.1. Taxonomy (NCBI): domain Eukaryota; kingdom Metazoa; phylum Arthropoda; class Insecta; order Orthoptera; family Tettigoniidae; genus Anabrus; species Anabrus simplex. The sequence goes on from NC_090265.1 coordinate 1,672,073,079, forward strand.
CCTTGTTTTGTTGCTCTGATGAAGCAACTGCAGGAGTTCGCTTAAGCTGCTGTGCCCTATTGTCGAAGTCCTTCAAACGTACGAGCGTAATACGAGAACTTGCAACGTCTTCCCTTCAGAATAGCGGGCGAGTTGGCCGTGCTATTAGCCGCGCGCAGCTGTGAGCTTGCATCCGGGAGATAGTGGGTTCGAACCCTACTGTCGGCAGCCCTGAAGATGGTTTTCCATTTTCACACCAGGCAAATGCTGGGGCTGTACCATAGTTTAGGCCATGGCCGCTTCCTTCCCATTCCTAGGCCTTTCCTATCCCATCGTCGCCATAAGACTTATCTGTGTCGGTGCGACGTAAAACAAATAGCAAAATGAAACCTTTCAGAATGTGTTTTGTTACAGTGTGAGATCAAAGAACATCAGCAAACTGTTAGTGATGTTATCCTATCCAAGTTCGTAAGACCTCTATTATTTAATATTGCGTTGGCAAGAACACAAAAAAGTACGGTGCCACTCCAAGCCTTCGTCCAGGGAAATCTTTAAATTGTGCATGAAGAGGCCATACAGGTAATATTGCCGATATTTAATGTTACTGATGTAATTTACGAGCTTCAGTGAACATATGACCATACTGCATAGTGTTTTGTAGGCTGTCGTCATTAAAATAAGTTTAGAACATTGTGCGTCTATGTCTGCCATCTAGTGGAGAAATTTTGTCGCAGCGTAGTCACATAAAGGCTCTCATAGAGCGGGCAGTATAGGAGGATCGAGATGGCGGTGGTGTATGCATATTTTGTTTTCGGTTTCACTAAGAGATGGCGCCAGGGAATAGTACGCAGCGTATGAATTTGGCACATACGTCAGTTTGTTCGTCTCACATTAATCTACCAACACACACAAGTTGAGTTAGACAAACACTAGCGTCTGTGCTGTATCGTTCAGTGATGATGTCGAGGTTTGTGCATGAGAAAGAAGATTTGCGGCACGCATTGTTTTCCTTATCTAATCAAAAGAAAAAGTCTGTGGGAAGTCATCGTTTGCTGGTAGAAACATATGGTGAACGCGCTCCACGAGGCATGTTCTAATCGGCAAGAAGACCATGCTATGTGTCTGGTGGGACCAGAGCGGTATTGTGTATTATGAACTCTTGAAGCCCGGTGAACCCGTTAATGCACAACGCTATCGCCACCAAATGATTAATTTAAATCACGCATTGATCGAAAGACGACCAGAATGGACCAGAAGACATGGCAAAGTGATTTTGTTACACGACAACGCGCCGTCTCACACAGCAAAACCAGTGAAAGGCACCTTGAATTCGCTTGGATGGGACATCATTCCCCACCCGCCGTACTCTCCCGACCTGGTTCTATCTGACTATCACCTCTTCGCATCAGTGGGATACGCGCTCGCAGAGCAGCACTTCAGCAATTTCGAGGAAGTTGGAAAATGGCTCGACGAATGGTTTGCCGCAAATGACAAGCAGTTTTTCTGGAATGGTATTCATGACTTACAGGATAGATGGGCGAAATGTGTAGAAGCAGATGGCCAATATTTTGAATAAACAAAAATGTATTTCCCTTGAAAAGTCATCTCCGTACAGGCAATGAAGGCCCTTGAAGGGGTGGTAGATAAAGGTTTCCACTACCTGTAACCTCAGCTCTTGGTGGGACAGAGTGATTAGATCTACGCACGTCAGCCCGTCTGTCCAAAGTAATTAACATGGTACTCGTGTTTGATATAGGTTGAGTGAACCTCGTGACCATGTTCAAAAACCACAAGCGATGTCTGAATACGTGGAAAAGACCTGTCGTGGACTCTGACCAAAATTTAGTGGTGATGAAATACCATCTGAAGTTGAATAACCTGAAGAAGGAAAGAATACGAATAGATGGAACATTCACAAGTTGAATAAAATGAGATTGACGGCATGTTTCAATGAAAGGTTTCACAAGGATTAAATGAAAACTCTGAAAGAAATGCAATAGATGAAGAACGGACAGAGCTGAATGCAAAGAAGGACAAGATCCAGTAGGAGTCAATGGATAACTCAGGGATACAAGAATTGATTGATTGATGATGATGATGATGATGATGATGATGATGATGATGATTATGATGATGATGATGATGATGCTTGTTGTTTAAAGGGGCCTAACATCAAAGGTCATCGGCCCAATTGATTGATGAATGGCATAAGAAAATAATGCAGGTGATTAGAAAATGGAGTACTGTAGATAGGAAAAACAAGACAGCTAAGGGAAAGTGCAAGCATTCTGAAGGTTTTACTGTTTGAGGAAAGGTAATAGGACAACAAAAGAAACTTTTGGAGAAAGAAAAACAATGCGCGTGAATATTAAAAGCTCAGATGGAAAAATCACTTTTAGGGAAAGAAGGCAAAACTGATGGGTGTCAGGATCACAATCAACCATTGTGTGAAGGAATAAGATTATATGACAGTGATCTGGAAAAAAATAGGCTATTGATTCTGATTAAACGGGAGACCGAATTTTAGGTCAGAAAAATTCGACAGAGCATTGAGACACCTAAATAAGAACAAAGTACCTGAAATTGTTGACATACCTTCATAATTACTGACTTCCTTTATAGAAACCGACATAGCGATGTTATTACATTTAGTGTGTACAATGGATGATACAGGACAAGTAGTGTCATATGTAAAACAGTATGTTTTTAATACCTATCCCTAAGAAAGCAGGTGCTGATAAGGGTGAAAATCACGGCACCGTTTCTTTAATATATCATGCTTACAAACACATATGACTATTACTTACAGAAGAATGGACAGACACGTTGAAGCTCAGTTGGTAGATTATTTTGGTTTCAGAAAAAATATAGCAACACGCAAAGAAATATTGACTTAACATCTGATCTCAGAGGATCGATTTAGGAAGGACAACCGCACATATATGAAATTCGTAGATCTATAAAGAGCATTCAGTATTGTTCATTGTACCAAGCTGTTTGTGGTTCCTTAGGTAACCGGGATCAAATACCAAGAAATTAAGTCTGCAGTGATAAGTATCAAGGGCAACGAAAAAGAGGTAGCAACTCAGATAGAAGTGAGGCAGAGGTGGATTTTGTCCCGTCTCCTTTTTACTACTTACATACAACACGCAGTAAATGAAATGAGATAAATTTAAAAAAGGAATGAAAATCCAAGGAGAGGAATTTAACAGTCTGAGATTTGTTGATATTGTTATTTTATCTAGGATCCGTAGGAGATCTTGAAAAATTGCTGAATGGTATGGAATTGTCTTGGAGAAAAAGTACAAGACAAAAATAAATAAATTCTAAACAAAAGTAACGGTCGAACGAAGTCAGATAATGCAGGAAATATTGGACTAGGAAATTAAGTCTTAAGGGAAGTAGGTGAGTACTGCTACTTGGGTCGTAGATTAAGTAACGATGGCAGAAGCAAGGAGGACATAAAATATAGGGTATCGTAAGAAACGAAGGCATTTCTTGAGAAAAGCTCATTCAGTGGTATACAAATTAGGAAGATATTTTTGAAGATATTTTTCACAAGTCGCTTTGCGTTCCACTGACACAGACAGGTTTTATGGCAATGATGGGATAAAAAAGGGCTAGGAATGGGAAGGAAGTGGCCGTGGCCTTAATGAATGTACAGACTCAGCATTTGTCTGGTGTGAAAATGGAAAACCACGGAAAACCATCTTCAGGCCTGTCGACAGTGGAGTTCGAACCCACTATCTCCCGAATGCAAACTCACAGAAGTCACATACTCCATATTGTATGGAAGTGAAACTTAGAAAATAATTAGCTGAGAATGTTTGTTTTGAAATGTGGTGTTACAGAAGATTGCCGAAGGTCAAGTGGATAGATCGGATCGCGAATCGAGTTGTTGGAAAGAGAACGATTTGGCGAAATTCGGCCAGAATCAGACACAGAATGAAACAACACATCTTAGCACGCCCAGGACTTGTTCAGCTATTTTTTGTTCTGAGGGAGTTTTATAGGCCGTAAGGACAATTATTTCATGGGCTCATTAACTCTCAAACACACGCGTATGGGGTGGAATCCACCCCAGGTCATTTTATTTCCTAGTGAAATGTACAAATAACTTTTCTGTGTTCTCCCCTCTCTTGTACCTTTCTGCCTGGATCCTCGCAGAAAGAGTCATTCTTACACAAGCCAGCTTAAAATCTCCGATGAATACGGTGATTCATATTTTACAATGCAATGATATGTGGGGTGGAAAGCACCCCCACGCGTATGTCTGCGTCCTAAGATCCGGGGCGTCTGCTTGAGGGTTAAGAGGATGAAACCAAAGAGACTAGGACACAGGATACTTAGTCTACAAGAAAATTGGAGGACACAAACTTTATGGCTTAATGATGTTCACAAGGACTTGGAAGAAGTGGGGATCCAGAGAAAGATATATAGAGGAAAGAACAAACTTTAGGGAAAAAATGTCCGGAATGAGGGATGCACCGGAGAAACTCGTCAAGTCACGCAACATCTCGGCTGGAGAGCGACAATGGAGAAGTGAAAAACTTAAAGAGCATCTGGAAGGAGTGCAAAGAGGAAAAGGGAATATGTTTGAGAGACAGCATATCTTATGGATTGTATAAAGGTGATACATGACCGTAATGAAAAAAACAATAATAACACTCCTTCTACCAGAACTGTAAATACTTGGTCTTGCCAGCAAAGGCAGTAGCGGTGATTAGGGGCTGGACCTCCACTTCCTCCAAGTCCTTGTGAAACTCATTAAGCCATAAAGTGTGTGCCTTCCACTTTTCTTGTAGACTTTGTGAAGAAAAGCTTACATTTTTATTTCATTTCAGTCAGATGAAACTAGAAATTAAAAAAACAATTTATACAAGCCCTCTTGTCCTATCAGGTAATTCTTTAACAAATTATTAGTGGAAATACGCACAAAATGTCGTTCGTCGTGGCTAACCTACAGCGTATACCATGTGCTGTGAGGAAGGGTACTAGTTTCTTTCTGCCAAGGTCATGCATTTTGAAGTATGATTCACCTGCTTGCCGCGCGCATTCGTCAGTCCGGCAGTCTTTTTAGTGTCTGTTAATTTCTTAATATGTAGTCAAATACTAGATGATTTTGAATTGTCTTATCACGCCGTAATTGCAATACATATCTAATATTGTTGCTTTGGTCAAAATGTTATTGTATGGTATTAAATCAAAATCCCAAGAAACTATTATTACCGCACTGAAGTTGGTAGACTGTTAACCTTAAGCTGTCTGTCGAAATTCGTTCAGAGAATATCAGAAAACGTACAGTTTTTTAGCTTTTATTTTATTTTTTCTGTATAAGCCAGAAAACGTGGGTAATTCTTTGATGTCTTTAAATCCCCACCACCACTTCAATTCTCAATCGTCGCTACTTAGCAAAGGCACAGATTTACATAACGTATTCAGAGAAAATGTCAGAGTTCCTACCGAAGACTTTTAGGTGGCATTTCACTGCATTCGAATGTTCTCTGTAAAGGACTGAGTTAACTTGTTTGCAGTTCATAATTTCTATTATTTCTACAGCAGTCACTCTTAAAATAGAAAGCACAACATATCTTCTTCTTGGGGTGTCCATTAATTTTGATGGACAAGCACATGGGAGAGGTTTACTCTTTAGAATAAGGTATTATTGGAGAATATTTTACGGTAACCGTTGATAAAGAGCACATCACTCCTATTATTCATGCTTACGAACTGTGAATGCACGGCAAACATGAGATGTAGGCACGATAATATAGAGCGGTGTGTCTATGGAACTTCACCACCAATAAGCTCTCATGCGAGGCAACAAAAAGATTCATCTCTACGGCTCATGAATATAAAGTGCTGTATATACCGAGTGCCCCCAAGTAGAGTGGGATAAAAAAATGTCATTATGGAAATATTGCTCGTGAATGTAAAATAATATCCTTTGGTAGCCTTTTCAATATTCATGCTGTATGTGTGTGAATGGCAAGTTAGGGCTAGCACGTGTTGCATTCTCACATCTGCAAGTAACACAAAGGAAAATATGTTAACTCTTGGTGCAAGTCGAAACCACGAGTACTAACGAACCTTCATTTAGAGAGGCCCACCTAAATTCTTCACGTTATCTACACTCAGTGCTTTCTTTTGTGGCGATACGTAACGATATGCAATACCGGCACCTTTTACTCGAAAGGAACAAAAATGAATTGTAGTTTTTCGGAATATTCCTATCACATTCCCTATGTTGTGTTGGTTTAAGGCGCAAAATCAAGCTTGTTTGTCACCTTTTGTTACGTTTTATAGATATAATGCTTACGGGCGTAATATTGAAGTTTCTGTAAACTGCAGTTCTAAAATAATTAGGGGGTTGGTTTTCTCACCCTTCTGCAAACGAACTTTCCTTATCAAAGGCAATCTAACTATGTCCGTATTGCACCAAGTGCCGTTAATACTAACGTAGCAGTAAATAGCTAATCGTTGTAGTTAACTTGGGGTTAATGTATGTTTAAATGTCATACCGCTTTCCTTGTTTTTGAATAATTTGAAAAGCATAAACACTTGTTTTGTTCTGTCGAGGCAAGGTGGGTTCATAGTTATTTAGTAGGAGCAAGGGGGCACGTGGTTCACAAGTTAGAGAAGTGAAATGAATAAAATAACTAATTGTTTTGTACTGGTGCACAATAAAAGAAATCATAACGATTCTCTTGAAGTATATCATGAACCTGTGAACAGTGAATCAAGTACCGGTAGATTTACTGCAGTGCAAGAGGGCAATTCTGACCATGATGTACCCGATTGTTGGATATTAACTGGGAAATATACTGCGTTTAGAGAAACGAGTGGCGTTATGTGAAAAATAAAATGCTAGGTCCTGATCTGTACCAAGATTTCACAAGTTCAAAACCAGAAAAACAGATGGAACTGAAAATTTCTTCAGAATGGGGCAGTAGTAAAATCAGTGACTATGGAAGAAACGAAGATGGTACATCTGGAGATATGAACAAAGTGTGATCTTTTTATCTTAAATAAGAAGCCCTGTCTACACTTTTATTAAAATGAGATGGTGTCTGTCTACTTGTTTGTTTGTTTCGAATAGTCTCGAAAACGATATATCTTTATATCACGAGTCATGCAGGGGATAATTTTGATTTTAATACATTTCACAGTGTCAAACTAGTGGGGATTTTACAGTGGTAGGACCAAACTTTGGGCAACTGTTGCCCTACATCATCTCAAATAACGGAAACGGTTTTCCTTATCGATAAGTGGAGTGCACTGAGTGGCCTTGATATTAAGGCGACACTCCGAAGGTAAAAATCGATATTTTGGTCATTTCCGTGAAATTTGTTTTATGACTGAAATTGAAAGGATTGAGCTTCTTCTTGTCACGAAGTTATTCCGCTAAAATCGAACAATTTATCGCTGTAGCAGCTATTTGTTAACCAATTGCAATTTTACATTTAAATCCCACTTTTCTCCCATAATATTCTGACAAATGTAACAAAATTTGTATGGTATATGTATCACAGATATATTAAGAAACCCGCATATGGAATGTTTGATTGTAGAATTTTTTCAAGTAGTAGGGATGTTTAAGTTCCAAAATTTTAGAACGTAAAAATTACCCAAACTTTAGTACAAACTATCTCCTTATATAAATTATGTACAGAAAAATCGATATGTAGTGTTTTAAAAAGAAGTCCTAATTACAAATTTACATTAGCATGTTAATTAAATTTCATTAAAAAATGGAATTAAAATTTTCAGAAGAATTATTTTGTAAAAACTATTAATTGTATATAAAAGAAATGTTCGTGATATCTCTAATTTTATGTAGGTGACATTCCTACCAAGTTTAGTTTCGCATATTTCAATATCTAATATTTTTTGTTCTTGGCTTTACGTCCCACCAACTACTCTTTTACGGTTTTCGGAGACGCCGAGGTGCAGGAATTTAATCCAGTAAATCCACCGACACGAGACTGACGTATTTGAACACCTTCAAATACCACCGGACTAAGCCAGGATCGAACCTGCCAGGTTGGGATCAGAAGGCCAGCGCCTCAACCGTCTGAGCCACTCAGTCCGGCATTTTCAATCTCTAGTCAGAATATAAAATAGCCTACTAGCTAAAGTACCCGTTCTTCGTAAGGATTTATGAGCAAGGATTAAAGTGGTTAATTGTGTAAAATAAAATGTGAATTATAAACTCATTAAATATGAATCCTAAACGAAAAAAGAAAATAAACAGGAACTGACAATATACAATAAAAATTCAGAGATATAATTGTAGAACCAACAGATCTGTCGAATCTATTTTCTAAGAAGCCTCGAAAGTTTGTTGTAGGATCGTAAACTGAACATACCATTGGCTGTGTCCAGCTCCATGGCTAAATGGTTAGCGTGCTGGCCTTTGATCACAGGGGACCCAGGTTCGATTCCCGGCAGGGTCGGGAATTTTAACCATCATTGGTTAATTCGCTGGCTCGGGGGCTGGATGTATGTGTCGTCCCCATCATCATTTCATCCTCACTACGATGCGCAGATCACCAACAGGCGTCAAATCGAAAGACCTGCACCTGGCGAGCCGAACATGTCCTCGGACACTCCCGCCACTAAAAGCCATACGCCATTTCCATTTACCATTGGCTGTAGAAGAGTTGACCTTGACTGTATTGTTCTTGTTGTGTATTTAATATAATATCTTGTCCCGTACTGAAATCTGAATATCAACATAATTCACTAGTACCAGTGTCCTTATAATGACAAGTTTTGCATACGCACACCACACATGAACAAGCACCTTTCTTTCATCATATTACAGTAAAACTATAACCCATCGCTGCACCATCGGCCGATCCTACTGGCGCTACTGATTGCAAAGCACCTTGCAGAAAAAAAATTGGTATCCTCGGATAGCATTTGTGTGCTGTTCGTACGCGTGAAGCCAAAATGATCTGGAAAGTTTTGCTATGCATTTGTCCAGAATTGTCCTGTACTGGTTATTAAATTGATGGTGGCAAATGATGTTAGCGGAGCCATCATTTACCGTTGTATGGAGGATGTGAACGAGAATGAGTGTGTATCGCACTGTATAGTGACAGCCAGCCATCGCATTGGATCCAGGATGTGCTGATGCGGCGAGTTAATGCATGTATCAATACTAACATAGAGTATATTGGACATTTTATAAACGGAAGATTTTCAAGTGGTATGCCGGTGCATTGTGTTATTGTGTGTTTTCCATGAATAATGTACTATGTTGAGTTGTAGAAAATGAGTACTAACATGGAAATAATACTTTTACGGACTCATGTCTATATAAAATATTTTCAGTTTCTATGCGCGAGGAATGTATCCTGAAAGTTTATTTTTGCTTCTTACACCCTGTAATAACACATAGGTACTTACAAATAATCTCCGCTAGGTACTATCAACATTCAACAGAGTATTTAAAACTGGGATGACTTTTTCTTTTGGTGAAACTTTCAACGTGACATCCCGTTATCATCATAGCATTGTCCCCTGTCCATCTCACAACATTGTCGAAGTCATATTGTAGTCGCTCACGATCTTGTAACTTATTACTCTCTATAGGATAACACCATCCGAAAATAGCTTCATCTATGATTTCAGTTCTTTATATTTATTTATACACAGAAGGAAATATAAAAGGCCAATAATCTTGCGGGCTCCACTTTCAATCATTTCAGGATCAGATAATTCTTCACCTGCTCTAATTCTCCGAGTTGCATTTTCTAGATATTTCGCCATCTTGTTTAGTACAGATAGAGTAAATTACTGTCACGATTTATCTCAGGTTTCTATGTTACATACTCTAATTTTAAAGACGAACTGTTTACGTTCTTAACTCTGTTTTGGTTTTAACATTAATTTTAACACATTTGAATCCACCAGCCTGGTTGCCTCTGGTAACGTTGCATCTCTATAGGTACTGCTGTCTTTTATGGGCAAATTCTTAAAATGAGTTGTAAGATCCAAAACATAGCCTGTTTAATATCACGACCAATTAAATTGCCAATTGCCTTCCGGACCAGCACAAAATAGTCTTCTGGCAAATTATACTATCTCTGGCTTCTAGTTTCCCGTTTCCATTCTTATTTTTAATTTGTTTTCTACCACAAGTTTCAAGGTAGCTTCATTCACAATATGAATTATTTAAAAGTAAATTTCATTTATCATATCTAGAGGAACCTTAAACTTGTCTCGTTTGCAGGTTTGCTGTAATTCACCTGCGAGAACCAGACTGTTCCAGGAGCCGTCAACAGTCGTACATTGTTATTACAATTTCCTCGTTAACGACCGGCACGCTTTTGAAGCCTACCTGGCCGGCTGTGTTTATTTTCCTTATGCGTGGGGTGCCAGCATTTCCCCGACTCGAGACACAGCACCGTCAACTCTGCGTTTTAACTGTGAGAGTGAGCAGCTATACTGGACAGAACTGCGTGCAGTTGTGCAACACTGGAGACCTGACAAGTGAGCCGTCTTCAGGACCAGCACGCTTTGGAAGTACTTCACGTGGGCTGTCCTTGACAAAGCAAGCATGCTATTGGTCAAGAGCCATCTGCTATTGGTCACAACAGAGGCGACCGTAGACAGACATAAATCGGGTTACTGTCGGGGAGTGATACAACTTAATATTTGAGTTACCTGTTGTTAACGAGGAAATTTATGGAACTATGTCCGCAGAAACATTGAAACAAGCACGGCCTGTTCCTGGTGTGGGTCCCATGCATTGGAGACATACTCAAATTTGGGTCCTACCAGAGACTAATATGCCCTCAACTTTACATTCTTACTACGACCGATAAATACCCTAATAACCAAGTGAAAATATCTGTAAGCTTTCTTTACAACCTCGTTAATGTGTTTCCCCGAATGAATATCATTTCTTATACACTGCTCACAAAAATAAACGTATCACAACTTTGGTATGAGCTAGAGTACACACATGCTCTTTCACGTCCATGGTGCCCTTCGGGGTTGTTATTTTTATCCCTTTGTGACATGAATGTGGTGGAATACTGAAGTCAAGTATATAACCCTCCAGTCGTAGCAGTTATCTTTGCGACCGCACCCCAAACAGGAGTGGTTCGTAACGTACAGCATAGTCCGTCAGTGCTGTGTGAGATGTCGTATTGGTAAGCAGCACAGGCAGGATAGAGTATAAGACATGGGCAGGCATTTACCATCAGAAAAAATCATACGTGCTGTAACCCTCTTGCAGGAAGGACGCACGTAGCGTTACGTGGCAGAGCGGCTCGAAGTGTCTCAACCAGTCATCTACAGTTGTGGCAGCGATATCAAGAGCTACACGATGTCAAACGGTGACCTGATTCAGGGAGAAATCGGAAAACAACGGCAGCTGAGGACCGATTTCTTCGTTTAAAAGTCCTCTGAAATCGCCACAGTACAGCCAGGAACCTACGAGGTGAGCTAGTTACTGCACATGGGACTGTCGTCAGTACACGGACAGTCCACAATAGACTAAGGGAAGGTATGCTCAATTCTAGAGGATCGCTCATCACCGAAGATGCCGCCCGCAGTTTGCACAACAGCATATCAACTGGCAGCTCCGACACTGTACTTCAGTATTTTTTGCCGATGAATCCATATTCCAGTTTTCTGGGTCAGTTGGTCGTATTCGAGTCTGGCGACGTCGAGGAGAACGAAATTTGCTTTGCAATGTGAAGGAAACAGTAGTTTACAGTGAAGGATCAGTGACGGTTTGGGGAGAAATTTCCTTGAACTATAAAAGTGACCTCGTAATCATTCAGGGGCGATTGACAGCTGTGTGCTACATTGAGGAGGTTCTGGAGAACCATGTAGTACCGATCGCAGATAATATTGGGCAACATTTCACATTAGAGCAGATAGCGCCACTACACATTTGGCTAGGGCCACCAGGGACTTCCTTGCAGCTGCTGGAATTCAAGTAATGGACTGGTCCGCATGTAGCCCCGCGCAACTGTGGGATCAACTTGGTAGGCGTATACAGAATCTCCCACATCAACCCCGCACACTCCAGGATCTGAAAGTAGCATTATTGGAAGGTGGAGAGCCATCCCCCAGGATGCAATCCGGAAGCTTATCAGAAGCATACCACGCCAGTGTGCTGCTGTGGTACAGGCCAAAGGTAGGAACACAGAGTACTGAAAAGTGTTAAGTGTAACTTTCAGTTTGGTTTTAGTTGCATTCATGTGCAGTGATTTTCAGTTTTGAACCACTGTGTCTGTTTGGGTCATTCAAGCGTAAACGTGTGTGTATTTTTGTTCATTTTTAGTTTCTGTACAAATAAATTAACATGTGTTGGTTCTGCATAATCTACGTCTGTAAAATAAAGGCACACAAAGTATTACAGCCGACCAAAAGTTTGATACGGTTGTTTTTCGAGCAGTAGATTAACATCTAAATACTTACAGAGATCCCCAAGACATACTATCAGCCTATCAAGGAATTGATTAAAAGTTAGTGGACTTTTACTTTTGGTAAAACATAAAACATAAAACCTGAATTTTCATCCCGTTCATTAAGATTATTTTATTGGAGAACTGAGATAGTTCCACAGGAAAGCAGAGTGATTCGTTCTGCGTGATTTCCGACAAAGAAATAGTGTTACGAAAATGTTGCAAACCTAGGGTTAGGAAGATTTGGTAGCAAGTAGACGAGATATTCAACTAAATGGTATGTTCCGAGCTGTTAGCGGAGAGATAGCGTGGATTGATATTCAGTTTTGTTCGAAACAATTGGCATGTGCTTCCTTTTTTTAATGCTTAACCGGTCCTAACCAACTTTAGTAGACGAACAAACTTAAATGACCATTTTAAAAGTAGGCAACATCATAATATGAAGAAAAAGTTTGAATTAAATATTGCTTTATAGAAATACGATAAACGGATTGGAATAATTTACTAAGGGAGATGTTCGATAAATTTCCAATTCATTTGAAATCATCTAAAAGATTACTAGGTAAACAACTGAATTGGGTATTTGTCACCCGGGTGACAGCCGTTAAATACAGATCTGTGTTGATTGATTGAATGGCAAATAGAAAAATTAAATTCCTTAAAATATTTGGGCTGCTGCATCACAAACTAACTGGCTTCCGATTAAGTAAGCAAAGAATGGAAACACTGAAACACAAATTTTCTTAAAATGAAATCTAGATTTGAAACTGAGGTAAAGAATGTGTAAGTTTTGCATTTGCTCATTTTTGTTATACGGATGTGAAATTTAGACGCTATAAGCTGCGACTATCAATAGAATAGAAGCATTTTAAACGTGGTTTCTCAGGAGAATGTTTTGTATTCTAGATAGATCGAAAATCGAACGAACGAGTGAAAATAACAGTGAACCATTATAAACTGTATCAAAACGACATTCCTAGGACATATAATAAGGGATATTCAGTACCAGATTCTGATGTCAATGAAAATGAAATGGCGTATGGCTTTTAGCCCCGGGAGTGTCCGAGGACAAGTTCGGCTCGCCAGATGCAGGTCTTTTGATTTGACGCCCATAGGCGACCTGCGCGTCGTGATGAGGATGAAATGATGATGAAGACGACAAAAATACCCAGCCCCTGTGCCAGCGAAATTAATCAATTAAGGTTAAAATTCCCGACCCTGCCTGGAATCGAAACCGGGACCCCTGGATGCTAACCATTTAGCCATGGAACCGGACATCTGATGTCAATCATACAAGGGAAACGGAAGGTCGTAGAGGTGTTCAATAAAAATGAACATCCTTGCCCGTAATGGTTATGGTGCCTAATTTTCAGAATATCAAAGCTAAGATTCGAAGGAGTTTCCATTGTATCCAACGTAAAATAATATGTAGCCGTAACACGGTTTACTCCGGTCATTTCGGTGGATAAAATGTGCATACTTCAAGCCTCGTTTGCACTAGGAGAACACACTATTTGACACAATACATTTTAGCGGCATGGAAGAGCACATTAAATACCGGGTGTCTAAAATTAAAGTTATAGTATTCAGCGCGGTACAGCACGGGCTGCAATGATCGTGGGAATCTGAAATTTCGTAAATATGCTAATTAAGCAATACGCTCTCGAATTGTGCCACAAATATATTAATTCTAACTTTTTCCACCAGGTAAAAATTTGGCGCTCTAAGCGGTCAGACCGTGCAATATTCTGTAACTCTGACGTGACTCCAGCTTTGCACAATCGCTTCTGTGACCACACCGTTATTTTCATGCAAGATGGGGCAACACCACATATCGGTCGCCAGGAGAATCCTTCGGTAAAGACCGCATTACCTCCAGGCATTTTCCAGATGCGTGGCCTTCGACGTCCCCTGACCTAAATCCATGGAAGCGGGCGAGTTGGCCTTGCGGTTAGGGGCGCGCAGCTGTGAACTTGCATCCGGGAGATAGTGGGTTCGAACCCCACTGTCGGCAGCCCTGAAGTTGTTTTTCCGTGGTTTCCCATTTACACACCAGGCAAATGCTAGGGCTGTACCTTAATTAAGGCCACGACTGCTTCCTTCCCATTCCTAGGCTTTTCCTATCCCATCGTCGCCATAAGACCTATCTGTGTCGTTGCGATGTGAAACAAATAGCAAAAAAAAAATTCCATAAGACTTCTGGTTGTGGGGATATTTTAAAGATGAATCATGGACATATCCGGTCTCTGCCTGATCTAAAGGCTAGCATACTGGGACCTTTCCCACCGTCCCCCATGACTCATGGGACCATGTGATAACAAACCAACCCTTTCGGGTCACGAACACATGGGACCATGCTCCACGGAAGTCGATAGTCAAGGGATCTTTTCGGTCTGTGCCGATTTCTCCTCATTGGGATTGTATACTTAATCCACTCACATGAAGAGTTATCGACCATTCGACTCAGCTAGATCACAGCCACTCTCCCGTTCCTGAGGTCTGAACACGGACTCCTCAGGGCCGAAGAACGTTCGCGGCATAAAGAGGCTATCAAACATAAGCTATCTTAAAGGCCTACAATGAACGGAAGAGGATTCTGGATGCATGTTTTTCGGTATAGATAGGCATAAAGTCGTTTGGAACAATTTACTACTCACTCGGTGAAATATACAAATTTACATACACTCTTGATACTTCTGACACAATTAACATGAGCAAATCACTTATTTTAGCAGCGGAAAAATCCGGGCTGCCATTGAGATCGGCTGTTACCTCCACATTCCACAGACAAAATCTATGTGAAAGGCAACGTTAGCTGTTATTTTCTCTACTCCAATAAATTTTCCTTTTTGACACAGACGTAGATATCCATATCCCTCTCTACCAAAACAGAGAATAACCGAGAGGTTGTTAATATGATTTCACTTTTTCACATACTATCACTTTGAATTGCCTGTGTCATATATTGCTTACATAATTATTACATTAGTTTGGATGTATGCTACACAAATTGTTTGTGTATTATCGCAATTGTTTTGTGCGCGTCATCACCCGGTTTAGCATAAACCACTGAGTAACCTATCATATTCACAAAAAACAAACAACACAAGCCATGTTCCCCCAATGCGAGTATTCCATGGGACTGAATCCCGTATTACACATTAGACTCTATTTACACAAAAGAAAAATGTCCGCCTTTGAATGGTCGGCTAACGCTAGGAATCAATGAAGTAAAGATTAAAAACATAATTAATCCCAACATTCTGACCATATCAGAAATCCGTCACTAAAGCACGGAGAAGGAAAGAAAAAGGACTCAAGTCTTCCATATAAAATAAACACAGACTTGAACAACGAACTATCATTTGCAATCACTACCGGTGGACCTTCACGAAGTCTAGATTCAAATCGACATCGATTAAAAGTAACCAACAAAAACACATCCTGAAAAAGAAAATATATCAAACACATGTATCAATAAAGACGATGGCTGTAATTTAACCGTTGTAACCCGCTGTCTTAGCGAGCTGTTGATCGCTGCTGTGCCCACATGAGGTTCGAACCTGAGACTCTGGTCGTCTCCATCCAGGGTACTGTAATCAAGCCCTAATTAATCTAATCGTGTATCGAACTGTCATAACAAAATAAACATCTATATTGCTCTGTAGGTCATGGTCTACGGGGTGGCAATTAAAGCACTTGCTGTCTTTATTCTCAAAGAAACCAGAATGTTGGTTCGACCAACCTTTCTGCTTGTATATCTTCCTCCCTGTTCCAGATTCTCCCCTCTCAGCCATAAATTCACAGCTGACACTTGTCCCACGGTCCGGAGACAAAAAAAAACACCATTCAGCCTGCTTCCCGCTAGGCCCTTTTCTCTCTGTGTCCATCAAATTAATTCATTAGAAAACTGGCACATTTTATTCAATGCTCGGACCAGCCCACATACATTCAGAACACGAGAATCATTTCTCAAATTCGACCGTTAATTCACACTTCATTCTCTCATATCTCTGGAGGTCTGGAGTTCGACTCGTGTCTTCTCTCCTTCCAAAGTGCACCATCCGTTAGCCCCTGACCATACCAATACTCCTATTTCTCCGCCTCTGAGGCGAGTGTGTGTACCTATCAGATACTACCCTATCTATCGGTATAAATCATCAATCAAAATACCTTAGGTAAAATAATAACAATACTAATAATAATAATAATAATAATAATAATAATAATAATAATAATCTTCTAACCTTTTGCTTGAAATGTATAGTATCAAAACACTGCTCAAGTTACATTAAGAAAATAATAATAATAATAATAATAATAATAATAATAATAATAATAATAATAATAATAATAATAATAATAATAATAATAATGAAATTCAAATTAATTTAAATTATTAAATCCTTCCAAACCACTAACAGACCTTCTACATCTAACCTCAATAGTGTAGTGGAGGACAGGGGTTCAAACCTCGGCACGTCATTCCTTGAACATCACCAGTTACAGCCAAAACTTATACTACCATGCAACAACATGCTATTTCTGACTTTACGAACATAGTGCTGATTCTAGCCCAAGTTTTTCCTTTCATACGGGCACTTGTTGATGACTCTGTCACCTCGCTAATCCCTACGTAACTTAGGCACTTGCTCAGATGAGATCTACATTATTAATCTACATATCATTCTATTCCTTTTCCCCCCTCAATTCCTTCTCAGCACTAAATAAACAAATTATAATAACATGCAAATATATCCACTAAAAGGGGTCCCCTATTCTATACACTAACACAGGATCACTCCCTTCCCATATCTAATTAATTTATTGAAACAAAAATGAATAAAAGGATTCCCGACCATTCTTGGGCGGATTAAACCTATTTATATATGTTATTTTAACCCTATACTTCATGACTATTATTTACAAAGGGAAATACTAGCATTGGTAAGAAACATAACTCTGTACTCAACAGTTGACGTCTTCGGCCCTGTCCGGAGGATCCGGAGGCCTGCCCATGTTGGATTACTCCATGGCGCTGGATCCTGTAGTCCTGGAGTTCAGAAGTTCCATATCTTGTCTCGCGTAATCCATTTTAGTAACACACGGATCACTGAAATTAGATTGTAATTCACACAATTTATCAATTTCTTGCACACGTGTTACCGTTCACTCCTATTACTTCTTTGTCTACCCACTGCCAGTTACAAGGAGATGAATATATCGGCTACTTTCAGCTAGTCTATTACACTGTTAAACCGGGCGTTCCCTGCATTCGTATGATGCGGAATTTTCTATCCCTATCTTCTGTATGGTTTAATAGTTCAGGAACACTCCTCACTAGATTGTTAATCAGTTAATAATCTGACCTACGCTCTGTTCAGAAACAGCGTGATTTTATACAGTTCTTTGTTCTGCTCGAGAAATTCTACGTACTATCAAGTAGTTGTTATGCAAAATCCTACTTCATCTTTCACGAAGTCTTAGTCTACTTTGCAACCGATATCTTAAGTATATCTCATTACCGTAATCGTCTGTTGCCTATCACAAATTATAATCACAAAAAAAAACTGAAAGATTTTCCCTGCCGCTTTGTTCACATAGTATCCCAAGGAGCGGTAATCCGATAGCGAAGCGACCGTCGTTTCCCGTCGAAAGCTCCTCAACGACTACTGAAGTTCCCTGGAGCTGCAAAAACTTATACTAGCCCCGGTGGTAGGGGCGGTTTAGTGACTTCATCCCCACTCTTATTTCGACTGCTCCTGGATAAGCCAGCCTGTCGAAATTAGCAATACGCTAGACTGTGTGACTTGGATATGCACAAGTACGCTATGCCATGCGGAATTGGATATGTTCGGCGGATCTGCCGTAATTAATTTATCATCTTGGAGGGGAAGTAGGGAATCCCCAAAGGCATCTGGCTTCAGCCATCGCGTCCGTACGCTATGGGTATTATGTAAGTTGTTTACCAACGCCTTTCGCTTGGAGAGTATTTTCTACCAGAACTCTTGACTTTATAATTCCACCAAAATTCAGCCCACTACTCTAACGGGTGGAGTATTGTTAATTAAGCCTTATTTATGCCGAAAATGCATTAAATTTTGCCCGATCGCTTTAGCATCGCTGTACGCTGGCAGATGTTTTCCAATATGGAGTCGCTAAATAGTGTTCTTCTCCTGCTTCTTCTATGACGTGTACCTCGTTCGGGGATTCTTTAAGCCACCCAGTGGGCGGATGAAGGCTCCTCTCTGGCGGGCTTCGTATTGCGCAACCTGACGATACCCCCAGCATCCACACAAAGAAAGCTTGCTGCCAGCTTCCTTACCAAGCATATCATTTGAAATAAATACTAATTGTGCCGGTACGGTCACAATACGACGACATGTCGCACCGATTTGACCCGATATGCTGCGGGCAACCGTTACGATACAGAATGTTGCTGAGTTCGAAGGCCATATTAGACAGTGTTTTTAACCTCACAGGACGACCGTTATCATGTGTTAGATCTTGTCTTTATTCTGAGACCCCTACCATTGCTTACAGCGCCATATTTTCACCTGGTGGCAAAACTTGGTACTAATAACTTTTGTGGCATAGTTCGTGAGCGCACTGCTTATTTAGCACATCTACGAAATTTCAGACCCGCACGATCATTAAAGCGCGTGCTGTATCGCGCTGAATACCATAACCTTAATAGGGAACATGCATAATTTTCAAAAATACTTTTTTTTTGAAAAGTACACTAATGAAATAGTACGTAAACGTATTACATTGTGGTAAGTTGCCTTGTTTTCTACCATTAAAATAATATTTAATAGTGCCTTACCGCAAGGCGAATGAAACGGCCTCTGACGTAAGCGGCGCGCTGTGACGTCACGATCCAGTACCGCATGCAGCTCTACCAGCCGTTGTGCATCAGCCGTTGCTAAAAGCCGATTGTCTATTATTCGTGATCACGAATAACTTCGAAATGACAGAAGAAAGGTTCAAAACAGCACAGTCAGACAATATACCATGTGTAGACGTCATCATTCTTGAAAAATAAAGACTTTTGTGGCCGCAGAAATTCGCGGATAAAAAGCAAGTTTGTAAGCGGCGTCTTTTATATACGTACAGTGTACTGCAACTCATAGTATTACGATAACAACGAACCTGGATAGATATCACATCATTTTCAACATTTCCTTCTAGACTGATCCGCTCATTAAAGAATAACATTACATTTTCGGGCTTTCAGCATTAGTAAAGTAAGAAATCGGATTTCAGCACTAACATAAACATATAGGTAGCATTATAGTACTAGTCCACCTTTGTGGTGTAGTGGTTATTGTGATTAGCTGCCACTCCCGGAGGCCCGGTTTCGATTCCCGGCTCTGCCATGAAAGTTGAAAACAAAGAGTACGAGGGCTGGAACGGGGTCTACTCAGCCTCGGGAGGTCAAATGAGTAGAGGGGTTTCGAATCCCACCTCAGCCATCCTCGAAGTGGTTTTTCGTATTTCCCCACTTCTCCTCCAGGCACCTAAGGCCACGGCCGTTTCCTTTTCTCTTCCTTGTCTATCCCTTCCGATCATCCCATCCTCCAACAAGGTCCCTGTTGAGCATAGCAGGTGAGGCCACCTGGGCGAGGTAATGGCCCTCCTCGCCAGTTTCATCACCATACCCAATGTCTCACGTTCCAGGACACTGCCCTTGAAGCGGTAGAGGTGAAATCCCTCGCTGAGTCCGAGAGAAAACTAACCCTGAAGGATAAACTGATTAAGAAAGAAAGAAGAAAGAAAGATCATAGTACTATAGGGCTATAATCTATCATTCCCGAAAAAATATATATTTATGGTAGGCCTAACCAACTTCCGGGGCCCATGAAAGAGAAACATTAAATATCTTTGTGGAAGGAAAAAGTTAAACATGATAAAGATAAATATGACTTCATCTAGTTTTCACAATTGGTTCAGACGGTTGAGGTGCTGGCCTTCTCACCCCAACTTGGCAGGTTCGATCCTGGTTCAGTCCGGTGGTAGTTGAAGGTGCTCAAATACGTCAGCCTCGTGTGGGTAGATTTACCGGCATGTAAAAGAACTCCTGCAGGACTTAATTCCTGCACATCGGCGTCTCCGAAAACCGTAGAAGTAGTTAGCGGGGCCTAAAGCCAATAACATTAATTACATTTGGCTTTTAACAAGCAGAGCATATCAGGCCAAAAAAAGTGCCCTGGTGACATTTTAGTCGTTCAATACAGGAATGTCTTTTGGGTGCTGTGACTTTTACTTTTTCTTTTTTTTTTTTCTATTTGCTTTACGTCACACCGTTACAGATAGGTCTTATGGCGACGATGGGACAGGAAAGGCCTAGGAATGGGAAGGAAGAGGCCGTGACCTTAGGTACAGCCCCAGCGTTTGCCTGGTGTGAAAATGGGAAACCACGGAAAACCATCTTCAGGGCTGCCGACAGTGGGGTTCGGAACCCACTATCTCCCGGATGCGAGCTCACAGCTGCGCGCTCCTAACCGCGCGGCCAACTCGCCCGGTATTTTTACCCTTCGGTTTATTGACTTGGCTTGTATAACCTCAAACTTAGACTAAGTTGGATAATATTTTAAACACCAACATCACTATTTTCACCTGTGTGCAATTATGTAATTTATTTCATTAATATTATGATAATTATTATATTTGAGCATTGTTAACTTACATAAGACCCCAACAGACAAGCATTGGTTTTGTGTAGAGTTATACATTTGTTAAATTCACGTTGTTTCCTTTCATGATGTACACGCCTATTTTTTGTTATATTATAGAGTATTTAGATATAGCCTAAATTTCTTTACAAATTAAGCTCTTCAATAAAGACATAAATAACTGTCGCATGCCAAGGTAAATTGGTAGAATTAGAGCTGTCAGTATGGTTCATAACCCCTTTGATTTATTATCTTGACATGGATGACCCAAAACATAGGTTAGGTTTGGAGATTACTGTAATAATCAGCATTAATGAAAGCACTGTTTATTACTTTCATATTCCAAGATGTAATTGAAGCATTTAAATAAAGCATCATACATTAAGATTTAAAGTTTTACCACTAGAATAGCTGACATGGAAAAGTGATTGAAAATTCAAACAAATTCATCTTACGTTAAAATCTTCAAAAAATTAAACTGTAGACTTTTCCGATATATCACCAGCATTTCTCCGGCTCGCCAAAATCCATTTCTCCCTAGTTTTAGCGTCTTTGGATCATTATAAACAATTTGTTTGGGATGGTATGCGATGTGTTATTGCACATCGGAACTCTACACCATTTATAAGTTTTCTGCCTCACTGTCTGCGCAGGATTCATTTTAAGTCTAAAATATACCACTCAGATTATTATCCAATGTATAGACCTCGAATTCAACTATACCAGACACTAACATAAAGTAGAAATACGCGAAGTGTATCCTGCTTCTCACAGCACACTATGTGTTATTTCGTCTGCTAATTCAGTCAACCTGTACGATGACGTCAGACCAATGAGATCGCGTACTTGCGTCACGTGGCAGTTTCGTACATTGATTTAGATTTTTATCGTGTTTGGAGTTATTATTTGTACATTCTGATCACATTTTTGAATTTTGCATGAAATTTTGAATCAGATTAGCATATTTTTAATTAAAACCCCGGATCATGCATGTTCCCTATTGTGGACACCCGGTATTTCAAGAAACCACATCATAGGCGTACTCAGTTTAGGCCTACTCCGCACGTGGTCATAATACTGTTTAAAACGATCTTCCTCGTAGGGGAATTACAACTAGGGTATATAATATTGGACTATAAAATAAGATTTTATCTTGAACATGTTGAAGGTAAATAGGAACGAGAAAAGTACATACAAAGCACGATACCCGAATATTCTCAGAACACATAACGTTGTATTTGACTTCTGTGGTAACATGGACCGGCCAATACCCGGACAGAAAGATGAATTTGGTGAACATTTAATTACACTCATAGCGTCTTCTGAGATCGATAAGCTAATTTCTGCCCGTTAAGTAGTACCGTAGGAGAAATAGACGAATTTCATTAGAACTTAATTAACCAACCAGCAATGCTGTTAACTTTTTCTACAACGTCCCTGCAGGCCATTAGGTCAGTAGATGAAGAGTGGATCTCGGCCACGCCTGGTCGGTGGTCCAACAACTCTGCACTCCGACCGGCCAACCGAGCAGTGGCCACGGATCTACCGTGACTCTACGCCTCTGCATTCGGGAAACGGGACAGGGCTGGACCTCACGGCTGGCCCCAGCCGTCGGCTGTCCACAGAATGGTTTTCCATGCTTTTCCATCTCCTGCACTAAGGCGAATGCCGGGACAGTTCCTAGTATAGGCCACGGCCGCCAACCCCCCGACCTTCTCCGAGCATCTCCATCACCGTAACAAATCTCCCGGCCTGAGAGATGGCGTTACCGTCTAAGAGGCCCGCCTCTCCCTTCAGGGGAGGAATGAAAACAGTTTAGTAGTAGTAGTAGTAGTAGTAGTAGTAGTAGTAGTAGTAGTAGTAGTAGTAGTAGTAGGCCATTAAATTGTCCCTATACTCTCTCACAGTAATTGTATGGAAGTAATTAAAACACATAGGAATAATAAATGTTACAGGAAAAACAACAAGTGATACTTGAAATACATGGAGATCGAATCTCTTTACCATTATGGAACTTATAAATTACAGAAACCTAACACCGTTAAATTTTTGTTCTTATTAATAATATTATTATTATTGTCTCGATTTCTTGGACTTGTATTTTCTGCTATGCATCTCAATAAATTCAAGTTTTCCTGGAGTTCCCTTTTCACTGAGCACGATTTTTTCTGGGTGATCTCCGACAAAAGACTAATGGTACGGAAATGTGGCAAACTTTGTGTTGGGAAGACTTGGGAGTAAGGAGATGAGTTGCTCGACTAAGTGATATGTTCTGAGCTGTCAACGGGGATATGACGTGGAATGATAGACGAATAAGTTTTTTAAAGTAGGAAAGATCGTAATGTGAATTCAGGAAGACAAATCGGGGCCATTATAAATAGGAATTAGGGACTGGAATAATTTACCAACAGAGAAGTTCGATAATTTTCCAAATTTGCAAATGCTAGTTGCTTTACGTCGCACCGACACAGATACGTCTTATGGCGACGATGGGACAAGAAAGGGCTAGGAGTGGGAAGGAAGCGGCCGTGGCTTTAATTAAGGTACAGCCCCAGCATTTGCCCGGTGTGAATATGGGAATCCACGGAAAACCATTTTCAGGGCTGCCGACAGTGGGGTTCGAACCTACTATCTCCCGAATACTGGATACTGGCCGCACGTAAGCGACTGCAGCTATCGAGCTCGGTATTTGAAAATGCAGATCGTTTATTGTTGATTGGTATTGATTGTTTACTAATAACCCTACCTTACCAGCGTTTCATTTTTATAAACTTAAATACTGACTAAACAGTATACCGTAAGGTCAGCTTCTCTCACTGTGAATAAACACAGCTAACTAAATTTACTGCTTTATTACATGACGTAAATATTGCGGACGGGAGACAAGGAGAAGATTCACTTAGCACACATCTCTGCACATGATATCATGCCTACCAGCATATGGAAACAAACACAAAAGCGAAAAGTATTTTTTTTTTATTTCATCATTTTTTGTCTTGGCCTATTGCAAAAAGACATACATTTTGAAGTGCATTCAGAACCCCGTCCCTACATCCCTACATTATAACGAAATGAGCTAAATCATCCTATCAGCAAATATATTTCGTTATGGTTGACAACATCACTTACCAGTTGCACGTTAACTTTGTTCCTTGTGTTTACATGAAGTGAACTGAACACTTTTTACTGTGAAGTACAATTTAATTTTGACGCCGTTTAGGTTGCCTGAGTGTCAATTTATAATCCCAGGTAGTAGACAGATCGAATCCGACTCCATGGCTGAATGGTCAGCTTTGAGGCTTTCTGTTCAGAGGGGGCCGGTCTCGATTTCCGACCGAGTCGGAGATTTTGATCGCGACTGATTAATTCTTTTGTCTCGGGGAATGGGGTTTGTGTTTGTCCTAACACGCTCCTCTTCTCATTTAGACAACACACCTTAGTACCAACCACAGCAGAAACCTGCAATAGTGAATACATCACTCCACATAGGATTGGCGTCAGGAAGGGAATCCAACCGTAAAATGGGGACAAATTCACATCACCACTCTGTTGTATGACTTGTGACTGATTGTGAGTTATAATTGATATGCACGGAAAAATACAGAGCTATTCACGAGAGAACCTTTACATGCCTGCATGGAACATCACGTTATGAGGAATTGACCTTTTCTCGCCTTCCAAAAATCTGACCACCATTGTTGGGTTTTAAACCGCAATCTTGGCCAACATTGGTTCTTAAGTCCCTGACTTCTCCTCTCTCGCTCTTCCACCGAGATGTTTCGTGGCTTGGTAAGTTATTTTCACGCGTACATCCCTCATTTCTTTTAATATTTTTCTTCCTCATCTTTGCTGGCTCTTTCTCGATCTCTCTCAGGCATTCTTGCATCCAACACTCAGAAATAATGTATATTTTAATAAAATCGCTCCACCCTCTACTTTTGTTTTAGATTCTTTACATTATTGTAGTCTAAAATAATAAATAAGCGTAATGTTTTACTTTCTTACTTACTATATACTGTATGTTTAATTTTACTGAGTTTGGTATCGGTATATATTTTTTTAAAGTTTAATGTTTAATGTTTAATTTAATATTTTCATATTATAAAAATTTAGTGTGTTCATAAACATGTATATTATTATATGAAGACACTACATTCAGGGGCGTTTCATCCTCAGTGGCATCTCAATTCTCAATAAATTCAAATTAAATTCAAAAATTCTCTCTCATCGTCACCCACCTGTTCACGTTGACCTCTCTCATCCACAGAGGTTGGGTTTTCCACTTCTCTTTAAGTGTCAGTATCTTTTGCGCCAACCTCTCCGGGTTTCTTATCTTTATGTGTCCGTAGGAAGGTTGATTCTTTCTTCTGAGAGTAGTTGTTGTTTTCCTCAACACGTTATTTCTTAGAGTTATATTATTAGAAAAACGTTCTCAGGTCGTACTTTTCTTAAATAATCCTAGTTATTACGGCTGTTTCCAATTGTATCCTGTACCTTAACAACGGCCGTCACGTACAACAGCTCAGATCAAAATCCCTTTACTGTTCCACGACAGATTCTAACTTCTCACTTTGTTATGACAATTCTCCAACTCCCGCAGAGATGCGTCCCTTTAGCTCTTAAGGCGCAGATGTATTTCCGCGCCATTGTTCGCAAGTTGATACACAGGCAGTGACTGGACAATACTTGGGGTAAGTTTACCAAATTGTTTGTGACATATTTTATGTGAATTCTGTACCAACTATATCGAGGACGTATTGTATTTCGGAGTGAAAAAAAAATTCCTTCATCTTCAAAGTAGTATGCTACGTTAAAAGTGGTTTTAAATGTAATTATTTGTAATCGACAAAAGAACAAACTAGGGACATACAACACAGTACAACAAATTTAAACATTTTTTCGCTCTTAGAAATGAAAATATGCCATTTTAGCTAATTCGCATATGCTGATTTCGAATTTAAAGCTCGTTTTTCTCTATCGCCTAACAGTTATTTGAGAGGACATGATGAACTTCCCACAACATACTGCATAGACTATATAGTTCACTGTTGTTCATTTGCGGTTTTCTATTGCTTCATATCATTATATTTGGTGCAATTGCAACCCAAATCATCCAAAATACAAAATACAAAACAACATAAATATATTAAGTATTCTAAAATTGTATTAATGTTGCAATTCAGACTTTATATAGTAAATATTCTTACCTTCTTTAAGCTTTTTCCTCGAAGACTTGCACCTATAAGATGGCTCCGAAACATACGTGATAAGTTGCCGGCAGTAATCGGCAAGCATGTTGGACACTGATTTCCCTTTATATCTCCTTTCCATTTCTAATAAATCCTGATGGAACATCTCCCCATGCTCATCACTAACCTCAACAAGGTTCGGTGAAAGGAAATTCAAGCGCGAATGGAGGAAGTGAATCTTAAGAGGCATGTTGCATCCCAATATCTTGTAAGCCCTCAACAAATCTCCCAGTATACCTCTGTAGTTATCTACTCTATAGTTTCCCAGAAAATTCACACAAACCTATTTAAAAGCAAGCTAGGTTTTTCTTCAACAGGAATGAGAGTCCCCTCGAATACAGAATCATGTACGAGATCGCATATTTGTACCTATAAAGATACAAATACCTTCCTTTAGTTTTGCCTCACTCAACCATTGAAATTTTCCCCTTGAATATTGAAATGCACATCCTGATATGTCTATCGCCTTAACAAAGTTCTTCATCAACTTCAGTTTTATATGCAAAGCGTTAAAAATTATTTTAGTGACATCAACAAGTGGCAAGTCCTAATACTACACTTTCTCTGGATGACCACTCTCCAATTTCCTAATGAGTACGCTTACCTCGACTATCCCACTCACCGAGAAAACGACAAAATTGTGTGAATTCTGGCTGCATTCCTCTTAGCATACCTATCACGTTTAGATCTGTGCAAATCTGCCACCCGTGTTCTGTATATTTCAAAGCCTTAAGAATTGTTTCCATACTATCGCATGTTTCTTTTATATTAACGAAGAGGCAACTGGGGGGTTTAACATTCCTTTAGAGTAATAAAACCACGAGGTATAATAAGAAAGTTGCCCAGACAGGGAGAAAATAGTGTCTTCCTCTCTCGAAGAAAGTAACAGTACCGCTATAGGGTGTGATACATATATTTTAACAATGATAAGTGATACTAAAAACTAGTTGCTATTTTCGTGATCAGCGTATCCGAAAACACGGTAATTGATGTATTTTGTATCTGAGAGCAATTCACTGTTCTACTGTGTAATAGGAGAGATACCATTACAGAACAGTGTGTGACAATGGGGTAATAGAAAGAGGATATCTGGACAAATATGAAAACACTATAGTAAAAGGAGAGTCCTCAAATTTTTTACCAGTGTAATTTAGGAGGCAGCAAGCGACATATCCCTTTATTTAGGCTAACCTATATGTAATTAGAGTTCATACTCTTGAAGAAGATCCAGAGCTAATAGGAAATGTCAGAATAAATATAAATATGTTATTGTGCTGGCGTGTATTCTGAGGGGAAGATTTCAGCGGTTTTCTTTAAAATATAATATGTAAGCTTTTCATTTTTCGTTGTAATTTAGTAGGACCTTCTGCGCAGTATTCGGACTCAACTCATATTCCCTACTGGTGAATTAATTTAATGTAAGGGAGCACGAGTGGTCATCCTCGGAACTCTCCCCTTCTACTTTTGAGCTGGGTGACTAATGTTTTTCAACCTGTAAATTTAGAAATTAGTCTTGGCCTTTAAATGTCCCCCTTTTAGTCACCTTTTTAGCATGGGATTATCCTCTGTGTCATTGGGCCTTAAGTCCACTTTGTTTCTTGCAGTCTCCAGAATGTTTTAATGAATGCTGGTGTTTCGCCTTCTTGCCTTTTGTTAACGACCTGGACTTGGTATAACCTTTCTCTTTTCCTTCTTAAGGCTTAGTAGGATGGGTAACATGCCCCTGTGTATGAATTATGGTTTTTTGGGTAACTGTACTTAAATTATATCCCCTATGGATCAGTATTCCAAGTGTTCGTGAAATTTTGTAAATGATAAGCCCTCCATGGGGCAAAGTGCTTTATAAACACTATGAAATGGTGTCACCAAATTTGTTACCAGTGTAATTTAGAAGGCAGCAAGCGACATATCGCTTTATTTAGGCTAATCTCTATGTACTTAGAACTCAGACTCTGTTATATTGTACCCGTTAGGAGCTGTTATGCTCTTCTCAAAGAAAGGTTCTCTCCTCATCAATCCCAGTTCTTTTATGAACAGGAGGTATGTAACAAATTCAATGCTCAAACTTTGTTCCTGACACCCACGGCCGTGATGTCTTCCTTGAGACGATGAATCAGTGGCGGCCCATGAGGTACGAATTGAGGGGGTCACACAGACGAGAGCAGAACTAAATAAATAAATAAATTCATATCTCACGAGCCGCCCCGGAACATTTACGGTTTTCGGAGACGCCGAAGTGACAGAAATTTGTCCTGCAGAAGTTCTTTTACGTGCCAGTAAATTTACAGATACGAGGATGACGTATTTCAGCACCTTGAAATATTACCAGAGTGAGCCGGGTTCGAACCTGTCAACTTGAGCTCAGAAAGTCAGTGCTCTGCCATTTGAAGAACTCAGCCTTGCATTATTATTATTATTATTATTATTATTATTATTATTATTATTATTATTATTATTATTAATATTAATATTATTATCCTCTGAATCGTTTAACCTTACAACAGTATTTTGAACACCCAGAAAAGTGAATTGCAATGCCCAGAATAGAGTACGTTGTATAGTAAATAGTCAATACAATACGCTAAATATATTGTAGAGTAAATAACGAATAAGTAATTAAAGACAGAAACACCATTCGGACTGTTTCATCCTTACGAAGAAACTACTAAATATAACGATTAAATTGTTGAATTTATAAATATGACACACCGCACTTGCACTTGCTTTCGCAATTGCTAACACACTGACTACAATGGCGTTAGAAAGCACCAACCCGCTGTCCCCCACAGTGCCAGAAGCCGTGAGGTCCGGGCACATCGAGCTTGTGACCGAGACTCCTGTGATGTTTGCAGTGTTCTCGCTCATCCACATGCCCAGCGCCAAAGTAGCGGAAAGGTCTCCTTATACACTGCTTCTTCAATCACAGAGGGGTAATGCCCGGCTGCTACATTTAGCACTGGGACTAGCAGAATAGAAGCATATGATACATGTAATTAGCTGTATTTATGCCATGATAACTTAAATACCTTAGTTTTGATTATTTCCTGATTTTAATTTCTACCTGAAAAACAAGGAGAATCAAATTTTATAAGAGGGTGGGGGTGGGGGTCATGTGATCATGTGCCCTTAAAAAGCAGCAGCCACTGCGTTGAAGCAACCACTTCTTGAGACGGCCGCGTGATCAATTTCCTTCTGGGTTGTACTGATCGATCATCTCTTCTCATGACATGTCTATACCATCTAAGTTAAGTTTCTCGCATCTTACTGAGGCTGGACATACAGTGCAATTGTTCTAACCATGGATTTATACACTTCTCCATTGAGATAATCAGGTAGTTTCTTGTTGAATAAGAATAAGAAGAAGACTACATTCATATCTTCATTATAGTCTGTTATACCTTATTTAGCGCTCAGTCTACAGGCCCCTGTGAATTTACTAAACTCCGTCACAATCCTCTATTTCTAACTTGCTCTGGGACATCGTTTAGTTCTGTGCCTCTTATCTTTAAATCATTAGAAACTGAGTCTAACCATCGTCGTCTTGGTCTCCGTATAATTTTCTTACCTTCCATGAACGAGTTCATGATTCTCTTAAGTAGGTATCCTCCGCTATTCGCCTCACATGACCCCACGACTGAGTCGGATTTATGCGTTCAGCTTTATCAATCGAGTACATTCCTAACTCAGCCTTTATCTCCTCATTCCGAGTCCCCTCCTGTAATTGTTCCCACTTTTTTGAACCAGAGACCATCCACGCCACTTTCATGTCTGTTACTTCTACCTTATGAATAAAATAACCTGACTACACCCAGATAAAACTCCCGTACAGCGAAGTTGGTCTGAAAACAGACCGGTGTAAAGGTTTTGTCCGAGAGTTGACATTTTTCTTACAGATTATTGTTGACCATATATACGAGCTTATTGCATTATGTAAGTTTGCAGCACCTTGATTCAATCCTACGTATTATACTACCATCCTGGGAGAATAATAAGTACCGTATTTTAATAATAATAATAATGGTGAGTGACATCCTAGACAGAGACATCTTTAGGCACAATGTAAACAATTGAGAAGCTACATCAGAGCGGCCATAACAAAAACAGTACAGACCAAAGTGGTCGGAAGAACGTAAACAAGCCTTCTCGGAAAGAATGAAAACCTATTGGAAAAACAAAAATAACCCACAGAATAAATGATTATTTGCTTAACGTCTTCCAGTATTGGGGGAATTCGCTACTACTACTAATAATAATAATGGCGAGTGGCCTCCGGAGAGGTATTTGTCGTTTGAGGAGGTGCGACAGGAAAAGATAGCTTTCTTGCTTTTTTTCGATTTGACGTCCATGGGGACCTGAGCGCTCGTGAATATGGTATCTTACTAGGACGGCTGAAATACCCAGTCCCCGAGTGAGAGGGAATAACCAATGGAGGTTAAAATACCTGACCCACGCACCTCTTGGATGGAAGTGCAGCATCGTAACCGAACAGGAAGCTGGTGACCATCATAGGAGAGTTGTATGTTCGGCCTCTTTTGTGTTCCACGTATCAAAGCTGCTATATCGAACCACTGTTGGTGATTGTGCGTACAGCATAATCTTCTCCATTCTCGACCACGTCTATCTATTTTTTAGTTTTATCTTTCCTTTTATGTATTTGCCGTTTCAGAAGATGCGAGTGAAAAAGATAGCTTTCTCGTTTTTTGAGAGGTTCATATTTTCTCATGATTTCTCGCCTCAACCAAGTACCTTTTCATTTCCCGATGCATCTACACTTGAAGAGCTTCAGTCGGGTCTCTCACGAAGCTTCTAGAGTTCGTCCATCGACACCGTAATGTGGCATCGGTAACACATAACACTTCACGATATATTAACGACTCCTGTATCGGAAATCACAGTTGTACACAAGATGATTTAACTCATGCAGTGCCGATTGTGATTTTGACTTCTATGGACAAATCCCTCTTTTTGGCGCTAGCTACCATCCTAGGTACTAGACATATGACGCCTTTTTAGTGGTATATTCATCCAGAGTAATAACAGCCTTGGTGTTCGATCTATTGGAAAATTTATTTTTTCCACATTCAAACTCATAATGAGTAAGTGAAATCTACAGATTGCTACATTTGTTCACTCAAGTCCAAGTTCGACTTTCCTTCTCAAATTGTATGGTGGAAAACCGTGCAAGAATACGCATTATTTCCTCCAAATGAGTACTTGGAAAGCACTTAGGCATGCTCGTTAATATCCTGAATATATTTCTGTGTTTTAGGCTCACTGCAAGCAGTCTATAAAAAGATGAAACATATTGTATGTTCAGCAACATTAATGAAATTAATTCTTTAACATATCATTGCACAGTTCCACCTAATCGGTGATTGTATCGTTCATATTTAAATATATTTTCATATCTGAAGCCATCTCTTCACAGTTTCGAATCGGTTAATTTATAATTGTTAAATAACTTAATAACTTATGCCTTTTCTGGTATAATTCTGTTACCATACGTTTTCTTTCTCAGATAGATCATGAATTTATTTAATCAATATTTTCGGCAGACTGAAAAACTGAAGAGTCATAAATTATGTTTCAATGGTCATTGTAAAAATCGAGCACAAGTTTTGGTCTTCCTGTGGCCATATTCATCTAGAATCAAAAGTGTTCAACCACTTGGTAGTGACGCGTCATAGATAAAGTATATACGGTACATTAAAAATTTGTCACTGGCACAAATGAAAATAAATGTGACACATCTTTCTATAGCATTACGTAAATACTGTAGTTTGTTAGCTTAAAATGTTCATCAATTGACTTTGGTAAAAATTGTTATTGTAAAGAAGACGCTTTTTATGGACATGATGTGGGCTTTTGGGCTTATTCCGTGTTAAGAAAACAAGGTGAAACTCTCTACGTTTCGGAGAGAACTTTGTTCCGGGTCTTCGGAAGAAAATCTTGGCTGTTCACGAGGAAGTCTTCTACAATTATGAGAGGTTGAATATTTTTACCGTTGGAGCTGTAGTGGTACGCTCGTTCGTCACCAGGCGGCTCGCTGTATGCTTACACAGCGCTCCAAGTGGGAGCTGACGACAACATTAAGCTCCAATTAAGATTTGTGGGTGAGGAGTAACGGAGAGGACATCAGACGAATAGGGGATGAATGTGGTAGCAGAAGTAAATAGAAACTAATAAAATAAAATGCAACGAAAGACACCAGAACAGAAAATAACAGAGCTGAAAAATGGAAAGAAAATATGTGGAGAAAACCAGAGGATAATAATGATGTGAAACGGTGTGAGAGAGGGGGCATAGCCGGTGTACATACTTTATGAAAGCCCATATCATATTTACAAGTAGGGGCCATGAAAGGATCAATGTTAACAAGACACTATTTGTTGAGACAGATGACTAGATTGCAGTCAAATAAGTGCTGGAAGAAGTATCACTTTGGTTGATATACTACTAATCTTGTGTATTACAATTTTTAAAAAATAGGTGTCAATATGGAGCCTTATGAAGTTTGTATTGTAATAATTTACTCTTCTTAAAGAACCTGACACATCTAAAAAGGAATGAAATTACTATTTTAAGATTACTATTAAAATATGAATATAATTAAATAATGAGTCGGTGGAACTACGGAATAAATTATTTTTTAAGAATTTGTTTCATTAATGTTCAATGTCAATGCGGAACTCTAAACGAAGATTATGAGTTGCAACGTCCAGCATCAGTTTCATCCACAACAGTCTATATTCTAATCAACTCTTTTGCCCTTTGTTAAAATCACTTCAATCAAGCTGAATATATTCCAGGCATCATTGTTATGTGTGATATCAGAAGAAGAAGGTATAGCATGCATTAAGAAGACACTAACACAAAATAAAAGGAAATATACTTACATCAAACACATATATATATTAGAAGTATATTATTGAAGAATTTTGAGGGAAGAGTGTCACTGTATGTAAATAAAACGTGAACAATAAAAAATAAGGTACAATATAGTGAAACGTGGTATTACAAACTAACGCTGAAGGTAATATGGACATATTGGATATATTGGATAACGGAATCAAGGTTGTGAGATAACGATTGGGCGAATTTGACTAGAAGAAGACATAGATGGATAGGGTACACCTTGAGACTCCCAAGATTAGTTCAATTAGTTTTTGTAAGGACTGAAAAGTAGGCAAATTCATGATTACGACACACAGATTGCAGTCGATGCATGATGTATCAGTCACGTAGAAACGATAAGGTTAACACAGGATAGAATGAGATGGAAGACTGTATCATATCAGTCAATGGACAAAGCATCCATACACCGAGCTCGATAGCTGCAGTCGCTTAAGTGCGGTCAGTATCCAGTAATCGGGAGATAGTGGGTTCGAGCCCCACTGTCGGCAGCCCTGAAGATTGTTTTCCGTTGTTTCCCATTTTCACACCAGGCAAATGCCAGGGCTGTACCTTAATTAAGGCCACGGCCACTTACTTCCAATTCATAGGCCATTCCTACCCCATCGTCACCATAAGACATATCTGTGTCGGTGCGACGTAAAGCAAATAGCAAAAAAAAAGCATGGTTTACTAACTTTATATTCTTATCTTCTTTGTTTATATAAATAGATATTGTTTTCTTATTTTATATAATGTGTGCCGGTACTTTAGAAATAAATATTTTTGCTCTTCTATTTCATAAAACTTGTTTTGGTACAGAATCCAACCTACAATTATTTAAGACCGTACAGCTGCTTCAGATGCAGACAGCTCAGTAAAACAATACGCGCTTCAGACAAGTAGACTTTCATTCGAAACTCCCGATATATCAGCAAGTGCTCTGTTTTATCTCGTCAATGGGTCGATATACTCTAAATGATAAAACCTCAAGTAATGGAATAAAGAAGGACGTAATTAAGTACTAATTTATTTACTGCGTATTACCATTTTGTTCACAAATACGTTCAAAATACCTACCCCCCCCCCCCGCTGGTCCGGCAAAAAGTGCTACACATCTCATAATGCTTTCTTGTACTACCAACGGCATTTCCCTTGCTGCCCTAATCCTTCCCTTACCCGGTAAACTAACAGCATATATCTACCACCTCACCGTTACTATAAAGTTCTTGCTGCATTCAATAACAAATACAATGTAACCGGAACGTTCACTAATGTTTAGTTCGAACGAAGTCATAACGCCAACAAATACCCCTCGTCTCGTGGAATATACACATACATTATCCCCTATTAGGCCTGGTAAGTTGTAGAAAGTCTCGTTTGCTTTCACTGCGAAGGTGCAGTATTCGCCTTTATATAAAATATACTGTACCGCCGTACACCTGAAGCAGAAAGGTTGCCGCCACGCCTGGAGTTCGGACAGAATATCTTCTTCTCCATAGCTAAAGAGAGGCCCTAGCGCAAGGATGGCGAACGATTGACACACGTGCCAGTAGGTGACACGCTTACACGATTCCTATGGCACGCCGTAGAACATACCAACAAAGCTTAATGTTTTCAGCGTTTAAAAAATGTATATCTCAATTAATTCTATGGCATTATTATTCACAAATTGTACTAGGTTAAAGCGAAAATATATATTATGCATAAAATTTACCTGTTTTTTTAAATGTAATTTTCATTGATGTTAACAAAATAAAATCATGAAAGATTCACTCAAATGTATATATGTAATGCAATCTTATACCTAAGCGAAGTGAAATGTGGGTCTTCCACGACGATTTTAAATAAAAATAATCGGTGGCACACTGGACAATGAAAAGACCTTAACTGACACGCTAGTCGGTTAAGACTTTCCAGCCCTGTCCTAGCGTGTATATGCCTAAGCCAAAATGGTCCGAAAACCGAAATTGAGCTTGTTAATCTAAAAGTTACCGCAATTTCTTTGGGCACTTGGTGTTTTTCTTCGCATACGGCCATTTTTAAATTTACTGCCGAGGTATTTAAAAATCTCTTCGAAAGTCAATGAATACCTTCGGAATTTCTTGAATTTCCACCGATTCCAGGATAAATGTTCTGTGCTGTTATATATGGACATTTTCTGCAGTTACGTGCACAGAGGAACGTCAAAAATAGTCAAGTTAACTCGTTCCCCGTTATGGAAACAAACCGTCGTCGAGAAGAAAACGCCAATGCGCGTGCCTTGTATATCTATTAGGTTTTGTTGAGGAACATTTCACGTTCCGAAGTTCAGCTTGGGTTCACAGTGTCATATTTATCAATAATTCTTAACTGGAGCTAATTACCTTTACTTTAATATTCGTTTGTGATGTGGCTTAACATAAAGGAACGTATAAACTAGAATTCAACATTCAACGGTCGATCAGCACTGTTTACTGGCGAGCGGAACATGAATTTTCTGTAAGGGTTTCGAAGTTAGAGTAGAATGTTAAAAATTATATTGAGGATCGAGAAATGCCAAGGAATGAGAAATACACTATATGATCAAAAGTATCCGGACACCTGGCTGAACATTACATACAAGTTCGTGGCGCCCTCCATCGGTAATGCTAGAATTCAATATGATGTTGGCCTACCCTTAGCCTTGATGACAGCTTCCATTTTCGCAGGCATACGTTCAATCAGGTGCTGGAAGGTTGTTTGGGGAATGGCAGCCCATTCTTCACGGAGTGCTGCATGGAGGAGAGGTAGCGATGTCGGTCGGTGAGGCCTGGCACGCAGTCGGCGTTCCAAAACATCCCAAAGGTGTTAAACAGGATTCAGGTCGGGACTCCGTGTAGTCCAGTCCATTACAGGGATATTATTGTCGTGTAACCACTCCGACACAGGCCGTGCTTTATGAACAGGTGCTCGATCGTGTTGAAAGATGCAATCGCCACCCCGAAGTGCTCTTCAACAGTGGGAAGCAAGAGGGTGCTTAAAACATCAATGTAGGCCTGTGCTGTGATAGTGCCACGCATGAAAAGCACGACTACACCATAACACCACCGCCTCCGAATTTTACTGCTGGCACTACAAACGCTGGCAGATGACGTTTACCGGGCGTTCGCCGTACCCACACCCTGCCATCGAATCGCCACATTGTGTACCGTTATTCGTCACTCCACACAACGTTTTTTCACTGTTCAATAGTGCAATGTTTTCGCTCTTTACACCAAGCGAGGCGTCGTTTGGCATTGACCTGCGTGATGTGTGGCTTATGGGCAGCCGCTCGACCATGAAATCCAAGTTTTCTCAGCTCCCGCCGAACTGTCATAGTACTTGGAGTGGACCCTGATGCAGTCTGGAATTCCTGTGTGATGGTCTGAATAGATGCCTGCCTATTACACTTGACGACCCTCTTCAACTGTCGGCGGTCTCTGTCAGTCAACAGACGAGGTCGCCCTGTACTCTTTCGTGCTGTACGTGTTCCTTCACGTTTCCACTTCACTATCACATCAGAAACATTGGACCTAGGGATGTTTAGGAGTGTGGAAGTCTCACGTACAGACTTCTGACACAAGTGACACCCAATCACTTGACCACGTTCGAAGTCCGTGAGTTCCGCGGAGCGCCCCATTCTGCTCTCTCACGATGTCTATTGACTACTGAGGTCGCTGTTATGGACTACCTGGCAGTAGGTGGCAGCACAATGCACCTAAGATGAAAAACGTATAGTTTTGGGGTGTGTCCGGCTACTTTTGAACACATAGTGTATGTTGTGCCGGGAAGTTGTGATATAGCTACTGTAATTTCTTTTTTGTTAAATAGCTTTTTCTCCAAACTTTATTTTCCAGTATTCAAAATGTTGTTGAGTGTGACAGATTTTGCCTCATTGTCAGCCTCTACAGCCATGTGAAGTGCATAAAAGCTGGTATCCACTTTAAAAAATACTCCTGACAAATATATGTTAAAACAAATATGACAATTTGATAATTTATAAAAATGAATCCAAACGGGAGAAGGGACAAGTACTTTAATAACACCAATAAAATCATTTTTCCAGTAATATTAATAATAATAATAATAATAATAATAATAATAATAATAATAATAATAATAATAATAATACACATGCCCCGAAGAACTATCATAAAAAGCTTCAAAATATAAAGTAAAAAATAAAATATGGTACGCAAGGGATGTTTTGAAATTATTGTCATTATTTTTAAATCTTAACTTTGGCACTATAAGTGAACTCACAAAATATGGTGAATATCGGATGAAAATACAAGAGTTACAAAACTCTACTGGTTCCCCACCCCAGCCACCGTTCCGATCTATATGGGTCTAAAGGACGTGATATTCTTTATCAAACGCTTCAATGATCAGTACCCTTATCATCAGTTAGAACATTAATTTGCATAAGTGATTGCACATTTCTTAGGTGAGCCTTCCAATACAGGCCAGTTAACTCACAACTGTGGTAGTTTCGTGCGTTTTCCTCTCCTGAAATTTCAATAGAATCATTCGT
Organism: Anabrus simplex; assembly: GCF_040414725.1. Lineage (NCBI taxonomy): Eukaryota > Metazoa > Arthropoda > Insecta > Orthoptera > Tettigoniidae > Anabrus > Anabrus simplex. The sequence goes on from NC_090265.1 coordinate 1,672,110,838, forward strand.
ACAACGGTAATTCACCTCTCAAGCCTGGTAGATATCATATTTCCACTTGGCTGCTATGTAATACGCTCACCCCTTTCCCTTTTACACTCCGCAACACTTCGCAACTTCGCTCTGGACTGAAAGTTTTAAAGCTGACTTTGTAAGGTTTGTTGCTGTTAAGCTTCCCTGCTAGAGCCTTCTCCTTCATTCTATAGAAAGTGCATTCTAACGAGTAAACAAGAAATATTCTACTACACTACCTAAATCTTTCCCCTTACTTTTATTTATTTATTTATTTATTTATTTATTTATTTATTTATTTCACATATACTGCCAAAATATCAACTAACGTAAACTCTGGTAATAAAATGTAACTAACGAGTAACAGGATCATGTTCATGTAAACAACTGTCCTAATCAAGAACCTTTAGGAAGTTCATGTCTATATCCAAGTCGTTGCCGGTCTAAAAGACGGCAAACTACTTCACATCAACCCTCTCGTGTGTGCAAATCTCAAATGAGGTTTCTAATACGTGTATAATTAATGTGCTCTCCGACATTTCCCTTTAAGAAGGCTTGAGAAATTATGACTCCACACATCATTTCAGACATCATGTGAGGTTTGTTAAGGCTCTACGTAAATCCAAACGAGAAAGTGGAAAACATTGTGGTGGTCCTTCGAACTAATTTTGAGTTTCACAAAGAGGAAAAGACCTCTCAAATTATTGCGTTGATGGGGGTGAAAGTTCCTCATGGAGCTCACTGTAATTACCGAGGTGTTAATATAAGGAAAGATCTTCATTGTGGTAATCACATTAATGTGGATTTAAATAAAGGTTAAAGATCTCTTCCAGTGGTTATGAGTGTATTTGGTGGTTGTTGTAAGGATGGAAAGGAGATGGCATATACAAGGTGGTCGGAAATAACGTGAGAGCGTTAGAGAGTTGGTCATATTGATTCATAATTTGAAAAAAATGTTCGATATCTCGTGTCGTTGTCATTTTATCAGCTGCTGAAGTTAGCCAATCAGATCGCTTCGCGGGAGAATTCAAATGGGCTTTGCGATGCAGTGTTGCTAAACCTGCACTTGACTTGAGATCGGCTTGAGACACGTGCTGAGAAATCAGCATCAAACACAAACAAACCGTACGTTTCAGCCAGTGTTATCGCAGCGTACTTGCTATGGCGCAATCCTATCAACTCGGAGTCCATATTCAAATCCCCCTCCTGGCGAAGTATGTCTTGGATTAATGAAGCCGGTCTTAAACCACGTGCCGGTTTAGCAACACCGCCTCGCAAAGCCCATTTTAATTCACCCACGAAGCGATCTGATTGGCTAATTTCAGCAGCTAATAAAATAACAACAGCGTGAGATATGGAATTATTCTTTTCAAATTATGTATCACCGAGCTCGATAGCTGCAGTCGCTTAAGTGCGGCCGGTATCCAGTATTCGGAAGATAGTAGGTTCGAACCCCACTGTCGGCAGCCCTGAAAATGGTTTTCCGTGGTTTCCCATTTTCACACCAGGCAAATGCTCGGGCTGTACCTTAATTAAGGCCACGGCCGGTTCCCTCCCACTACTAGCCCTTCCCTGTCCCATCGTCGCCATAAGACCTATCTGTGTCGGTGCGACGTAAAGCAACTTGCAAAAAAAAAATTACGTATCCGTATGACAAACATACTAACACTCATATGAGTGTATGTCTCTGGTAAGACCACCATTAGAGTATGGTTCCACCAGGACTCAGGATTACTCCACGGTTCAAGTTCTACTCCATGCCGATATTTTAAAGGTAATAATAGTTTCAATTTATGTTATGTTTGAAACATAACACAATGTTTTATTAAGAATGTATGTTGCCTGAACTTTCGATTTGTGTAAAGGGAAGTTCATATACAAGTATTGTACATTCACTTATCTAGAGGTATTAAATATAATTTCACCCCTCTGTAAAGTGCCCGAATTTGGTCAACACTCACTAGTGATGAACTTTCCGATTACTAATACTAGAAGATAAACTGCCACAATGATCAATGACATTCTTTATAAAAACATCCACAGTTCTAGCACTTCAGGCAAGCAACGGAATATTGAAAACATCCTGGGGATATGAGCAACGAAGTTTAGGTAAATAAAATATAATAAAGTATTTATTTATTCCTCAAAATTACAATCTTTTCCTTAGTCTTTCTTATCCGGTCGATTAGATTAGCAGTTTTCCTTTTTCTACCACTACGAGCGCTAATGTGAGTCAATGCATTGTTTCACTTAATCACCACTACGAGCGCTAATGTGTTGTATACATGTATACATAACTACATTTGTTGTATACATTTTTCAAAAAATAATAAAATGCCTGAGGGTATTGAACCAAGTAACACATTACAGACAGAATTATGTAAATAAGTTAATTTGGCTAGGATTTGAATAAAAAACAAAGAAACAAGCGATTTTAGACTGTTTTTCCTGAACTGCATTTAGGCCGGAAGTGATTTTCAAGCTTGATATAGCTATCCACGACTTACAAGTTGAAGCCTTTCTGCGCTTTTAGCCTTTTAACTTTCGGCACAGTTGACTAAATTGCTTAATTTTATCTTTATTCTCAGTATGGGGACCCCTACTTTGTCTGCGGAGAAATGTTTTCCGCATTAAAATACTGCACGGAAAACGCGCATGGAAGGATCAAGATGCTGAGCTAAACCAGAATAGTATTATATTATTACATAATTCTCAAGAAAGGAACATTTTAATACCTCCAGTAGACTTACATTGCACATCCTGTAACCTTACTTCCCTTATTCCATTACTACAGTGAGAGGAAGGCTCTTAACTTTTAATAGCAGCTCCCAGAGAGACAACCTGCTTTGTGCTCTAAATATAGAACAGGAGAAGTCAATAAGGCTATGAGGCAGACGAAGGAAAATGCCATCTTTGAGTTCTTAGATTCGAATAAAATACAACGTCAATATTTTCAGTACTGAGACCGATGCGATACAGGTGTGCATAGGTAATTTAATACCAATCGAAATCAATCAAAGCACATTTCGGGAAGCACATGGCTCTGATATTTATCCATCTTAGTATCCAGAGTGGTCGACCAGCCCCTTTCAATAATTTTTTTTTTGCAATCCGTAATTTTTCTTTGTTTCCGAATTTTTCCTACTATGGACCGCGTAGAACTTAAGGATTTTTGGCCTTTCTACTCTTCTCCTCCCAGAAGCTATTCATTCTTTCGCTTCTCATCTTTTTCTTCCCTTCGAAAATGATCCGGTTCTATCTCTTTTTTTAAGTGTTCTCTTCACATGATTTTAGATTTTCGATTCCACTTATGAACTCTTTCCTATTGTGGATCATCTCTAGTGTAATACCAACTTCTTCTGCATCTCACTTGACCTCATCTACTCACTTGGAGGTGGCCTTTAATCCCATGATGTATATGAAGATCTTTTTGGTCATCCATTCTCTCTAGCTGTTCGTAGAATTTCAGCCATCCTTTACACATCTTGTCCGTAATATTCTCAGTGTACTTGTAGACCTCATTTATCCATTTCTTAAAAGCCCATCAGTAGTCTTCTGGGGTCCCAGACATTTCCTGAGAATCTTCCTTTACTTCTTGTCGAGTTCTTTCAGCTCCCCTTTTTTTAATGTAAGACACTCTGTGACATGTACAATCAGCGTTATCCGGTCGATTAGATTAGCAGTTTGCCTTTATCTACCACTATGGGCGCTAATGTGAGTCAATGCATTGTTTCACTTAAGCAACACTACGAGCGCTAATGTGAGTCAATGCATTGTTTCACTTAAGCAGCACTACGAGCGCTAATGTGGGTCAATGCATTGTTTCACTTAAGCAGCACTACGAGCGCTAATGTGGGTCAATGCATTGTTTCACTTAAGCAGCACTACGAGCGCTAATGTGGGTCAATGCATTGTTTCACTTAAGCAGCACTACGAGCGCTAATGTGGGTCAATGCATTGTTTCACTTAAGCAGCACTACGAGAGCTAATGTGAGTCAATGCATTGTTTCACTTAAGCAACACTACGAGAGCTAATGTGAGTCAATGCATTGTTTCACTTAAGCAGCACTACGAGCGCTAATGTGGGTCAATGCATTGTTTCACTTAAGCAGCACTACGAGCGCTAATGTGGGTCAATGCATTGTTTCACTTAAGCAGCACTACGAGAGCTAATGTGAGTCAATGCATTGTTTCACAAGCAGCACTACGAGAGCTAATGTAAGTCAATGCATTGTTTCACTTAAGCAGCACTACGAGAGCTAATGTGAGTCAATGCATTGTTTCACTTAAGCAGCACTACGAGAGCTAATGTGAGTCAATGCATTGTTTCACTTAAACAGCACTACGAGAGCTAATGTGAGTCAATGCAGAGTCAGATATTGGCATTGTAGAATATACGTTTTCTAATAAACCTGTCTGTGTTAGTTTGTAGGCCAAATATATGTTCTGTCTCTTGCCTTGTTTGCCTCTTTAACCATTCCGTTTGCTAGCATGAATTCTCCCAGGTATTTGAACTTCTCTGTCCTTTTAATATTTCCATGCTTTACCTACATAAACCTCTCACTTTGATCCTTGTGTTCCATATATTCCGCCTTTTCATAAGAGAGTTTAATACCCGCTCTTTAGGCGATTTCATGCAGGCTCTGCAGTATCTTGTAAGCTTCTTCTCGGTGTTTTGCTAATGTATAGACAGCCTTAAAACGTTGGTCCCCGCCCCTGGTGGTGGTTGTGATTACTGTTTTAAGAGGAAGTATAACTGGACAATCATTTCACCATTCGTTTTATCCGAGGGAAAATGGAAGATAATCGGTCCTTCGGGGAATTGAGTTGTATATGAAAGAAAGGGAATGGCATAAAAATAAAGGACAATCTTGGCCCTGGGTTCAGAAGAGAACAAGTCTTCACCAAAGGGGGGTCAGATAGGAAGCGTGAAAGTGATGAAGTTAGCAAACGCAATTAGAACCAATGACAAATTAATTTAGGATCCCTGTAGTCCTCTTCCTCCTCCTCTTTTACCCTTATCCAGCTCTTGCCAGGTCGGGGCATTTATGGCACTTCTCCATCTTCCTCTCTCCGTCTACTATTCCTCTTCCATCATTTTGTCCCAATCCAGGTTTCTTCTTCTTGCACTCCTTCTCACCCTCTTTCCCTCGAACTTCATCTCCAGCATATTTTTTGGTATTGTTATCTCATCCATCCTCTTTACATGTCCGAACCGTTTTAGTTTATTCCTATCAGTTCTATCATTTAACGACATCCTTTCTAACATCCTCGTTTCTCACCTTGTCTTTCCTACCATACTTCCTAGGTATTTCACTTCATTGGCTTGAATTCTACTCTCGTCCCTACTTGTCATTGTACAGATCTCAGTCGCAAGAGTCAATATGGATGCATAACACTTTTTTTTACATTATCTCTTTACACTTGCTTGGCACTTCTTTATTCCAGACAAGGTTTCTTACGCCCTGATAAAATGCATTGGCCTGTTGCACCCTCCCGCTGATCTCCCTGTTCAGCCTTGTATTCCGTATTTGAAACTGGCAACAATTTCAAGGTTTTGATCACCAATTTCCACAATGCCTTTCCCTTGTCTTTCTTCTCTTGGTATCACCATGGTGTTGCTTTTCTCTGTGCTGATTTTCATACCATTCTTTTCAATGTCCTCGTTTAATAAATCGAGTTGTTCTTGAACTTCTTTGTTTTTCGTTTCCCAGACCACAATATCGTCTGCAAATAGTAATTCCTGTAGTATGTCATTTAACTGAGAATACGTAAAAGAATTTGTTGTAATAAAAAACAAAATACAATGTTTGATCGTTTCATATTTCCCAGTTCGCTTGCCACAACAGTGTAGGCGGAATGATCTGCCTAGCATTCCCCCAGAGACGTTGATAGGCAGAATCCTCCACAGAATCAGAGGTGTGGTAAAGTTGAGGGATGACGATTGGTCCTAACTCTGTATCAATAACCACTACTTAGTAGCGTATTAGATGAACAAACACAGGACAACTTTGAGGAAGTGTCTGGATTCTTTTGTATCAGATAGCGAATTCCTTTTATCGATTTAAGTAGTACCATAATGAACAAATGTACTGGTAGCGTCTAGTTGCCATTTTAAACATATTACCATTAAAACACGACAAACATGAAGTGAAGGGCAAAGAAAAAAAATTATGCTCAAAATAAACGTGTATCTTATTACGTCGTTTTCAGAACTACTAGTACATGTTGAAGAGACGTTAAGTACACAACAAAAATGGCCAACTAGAAATAGATTTTAATGGGATATGAGCCCACAACGTTCCAAATTCGCATCGACTGTTCTCCCATTTGGCTGCGGTGATTTCGGTCATATATCTATAATTTGTTACTAAATTTAGATTAACAACATGTGTGATCGCATGGCTTAAAATGATTGAGTAACTGGAAGTTAAGTTCCCACTTTGACGCCATATGAATACCAGGAGAGCACTGAATAGAAGTCCGGCTCCACGGCTAAGTGGTTAGTATTTTCGTATTAGGGGTAACGGGCTCCAATCCCGGCCGGGACAGGGGGTTTAACTTTAATTAGCTAGTTCGATTCTCTGTCTCCGGAGCTGGGTGTTTGTGCCGTCTTCAGCAGTAGAATTCTTCTTAGGTAGTGCTCCTTCGCCACAGACGCGCAGGTTCCCTATACAGTGTCAAGTCGGAAACCAGTTTTAATTACTGTGTTGATGGGGTGAAAGTTCCTTTTGGGGATCATTGTAAATATCTAGGTGTTAATATAAGGAAAGATCTTCATTGGGGTAATCACATAAATGGGATTGTAAATAAAGGGTGCAGATCTCTGCACATGGTTATGACGGTGTTTAGGGTTTGTAGTAAGGATGTAAAGGAGAGGGCATATAAGTCTCTGGTAAGACCCCAACTATAGTATGGTTCCAGTGTATGGGACCCTCACCACGATTATCTGATTCAAGAACTGGAAAAAATCCAAAGAAAAGCAGCTCGATTTGTTCTGGGTGATTTCCGACAAAAGAGTAGCGTTACAAAAATATTGCAAAGTTTGGGCTGGGAAGAATTGAGAGAAAGAAGGAGAGCTGCTCAACTAAGTGGTATGTTCCGAGCTGTCAGCAGAGAGATGGCGTGGAATGACATTAGTAGACGAATAAGTTTGAGTGGCGTTTATAAAAGTAGGAAAGATCACAATATGAAGATAGAGTTGGAATTCAAGAGGACAAACTGGGGCAAATATTCATTTATAGGAAGGGGAGTTAGGGATTGGAATAACTTCCCAAGGGAGATGTTCAATAAATTTCCTGGAGGGGCGTGCCATTCCAGCTGATGAGTCCAAATGGCACGTCTGGACGAAACTCTGCATAATGCACACGGCCTAACCACCCAAAAGCTGGTTCTATTCCTGTGATTTTAAGATCTGCGGCTGTGAAAGCCTTTTTTGAAATTGTATCTCCAATGGGGGAGCATTTTTTAAACAGAGAAGTCATTTCTCCTTTAGCAGGTTAGCAAACTTGATTTGCTAACACGGCGGGGCCACACAGTTTGGTCTGCCACTGCTAAGCAGAGTCCTGGAGGGGCGTGCCATTCCAGCTGATGAGTCCAAATGGCACGTCTGGACGAAACTCTGCATAATGCACACGGCCTAACCACCCAAAAGCTGGTTCTATTCCTGTGATTTTAAGATCTGCGGCTGTGAAAGCCTTTTTTGAAATTTCCAATTTCTTTGAAATCATTTAGGAAAAGGCTAGGAAAACAACAGACAGGGAATCTGCCACCTGGGCGACTGCCCTAAATGCAGATCATTATTGATTGATTGATTGATTGACCTACACCAGACCTCTCCGGAGATTAGAAGCTAAAAAAATGCACTCATGAGTTTTTCTTCAGTACAAGGAAAAGTATATAATCATGGATATGTTTTGGGCCCAAACGACGAGAGAGTGAGTATATATTCCTTGTCGATTGTTCTAGCCTCTTTTAACGTACAGGGGTATGGATTATGCATCTCTTGTCTCCACCCACTCCACTCACAGGGGAGATCAAACGTTCCAATAAATCGAAATAAAAATGACTGTATCCACAATCGATTCATAAATTGTGGAAAAATTAAAGATATTATAGACCGCGTAAAGACATTCATTCATTCATTCAAGTCGTATCGGCCAACTTTTGACCACGTCATTTCAACTGGCTACTTCTGACTGCAATGTCTGCCCAGTACTTCCGTATGAGTTCTCCGTGTCGTTCTTTCCTCTCTTAAGTCCATGCCTTTCCTGTTTCTCATTTTGGTCTTGTCTCGGAACGCTTGAAGTCTCTTCTTAAGTGGGACACGCTCCTGAATGTCATTATGTGTGATTCCCACTTCTTCAAGGTCTTTCTCCACCTCAGTGAACCAAGCCCTTTTGTTTTTCTTCTGCTGAAAGAAGGTAATGGTTCAGTTGGTTAGTGTTGTTTGGTGCATTCGTGTCACATGCTCATAAAAGGTAATTCTTATTTTCCGGATGGTATCGGTAATCTTCTCTACGTGGGTATATAGTTCGTCGTTATGTCGTCTTCTGTACTCCCCATTCTCTTTGACTGCACCTAAGATCTTTCTCAAAATCTTACTTTCTTTGACCTCCAATTTCTCTGTCAGGCCTTTTCTGTTCATTGCAAGATATTCTGAACCTATAAGATTTGTGGATATAATATTATTATTATTATTATTATTATTATTATTATTATTATTATTATTATTATTATTATTGGGATCACGTGACAATTTCATTGCTTCATCCTTTGTTGTTCCTTCTTCTTCCTCCAATACTGCTTCATCTGCTCACTATGTATCCTTTTTCCTCTCCTCGAACCATTTTGAGCATGTTTTTTTTCCCTCCTGACTTTGGAATCCTTCCAATTTCTAACACTTTCTTTATAAAAATCTCTCTCCCCCCCCCCCCCTCTCTCTCTCCGTTGCTGCTTCTTCTCTTATATTGTTTCTTTCCTAATCTTTCTTGACTTCATGAATCCAGGTTGTTGTTTACTTCTTGTTCCAAAGATATTTGAAGGTCTGTTTGGTTAACGTGTTGTTATCCATTCTGTATAAATGTATAAATTAATAATAATAATAATAATAATAATAATAATAATAATAATAATAATAATATTAACCATCTTTGTGGTGTAGAAGTAGCGTGACTGTTTTTATTCCAAGGCTCCGAGTTCATTTTTCGGTCAGTTCAATTCTAGATTTAGGAGTAGAACGGTGTTAACTTGATATGGGATTTTATCAAACTCTTAGTTAACGTAAAAATCGCACAGTGAGGAGATGGCGCTACTGACCTCGTTTACACAGACAAACACTGGTTCCCATAGTTACGACAATGTCGGAAAATTGATGAAGCAATTTCCAAATAGACTCCCAGCCAAAAAACATATCCATGTTTTAAAAAACTATATAAACTGAACAGAATAGCCTGGATTATTATTTATTTATTTTTTTGCTAGTTGCTTTACGTCGCACCGACACAGATAGGTCTTATTGTGACGATGGGACAGGAAAGGGCTAGGAGTGGGAAGGAAGCGGCCCTGGCCTTAATTAAGGTACAGCCCCAGCATTTGCCTGGTGTGAAAATGGGAAACCACGGAAAACCATTATCAGGGCTGCCGACAGTGGGGTTAGAACCTACTGTCTCCCGAATACTGGATACTGGCCGCACTTAAGCGACTGCAGCTATCGAGCTCGGTCTGGATTACTTCTTTGCTGATTCTAGATCCAATTTATTATTTGTGAAGATAAGAAATAAACGCCAGCGGCGTACAAATAATGTATTGGGAACTAACGAACAATTTTCCCAAGCCTCTTTCATTGCGCTCAATGAACATCAGTACGTCCTAAATCATTCAAAGGAGTGAAGAAATAATGTGCGCGGAGATTGTTCATGCCTGTGTATATAGACCACGAGTTCCATTACCCCGGCAAAGCCGTTGTTGGCGTGTAATTTTGACGCTTGTCGTCCGAACCGGTCTCCTAGCAACCTTTGAGAGATTTGCATGCTCATACAGAGACAGCCGGAATTGCGGAGCGCTTGTGGAATGTTCAAATACGGACTTCAGGACTAACTTATGGTCTTCATTAGTGCTGGGGGTGGGGGTGAGTTGGTTCACTATCGTGATCAAAAAACTGTGTTACAGTTTCTGTCTTCCTCACAGAATATCCTCTCTCTGTAATAGGATGAAAAGTAACTCATTACGCCCTTTACTTCAAAAATCCACAGCCCTTCAGGCAAGCAACTCAATGTTGAAAATATCCTAGGGATATGAGCTACGAATTTTAGGTAAATAAAATATAATAAAATATGAGAATATATTTTTTATTTATTCCTAAAAATTACAATTCTTAATCATCGTTATCCGGTCGATTAGATTAGCAGTTTGCCTTTTTCTACCACTACGAGCGCTAATGTTAGTCAATACGTTGTTTCACTTAGGCCCTTATAACTACATTTGGTGCGTACATTTTAAAAAAAGTCAAAGAATGCCTGAGGGCATTGAACTAAGGAATGCATTAGAGAAATAATTCTATAAATATGTTAATTTGGATTTGAATAAAAAAAGAAACCGAGTAAAGAAACAATTTTTCCGCAACTGCATTTAGAGCGGAAGTTATTTTCGAAATTTGTGTTTATAGTTTCATCGAACTATTCAGTAATCACAATTTGAAACATTTCAGGGCCCTTTATTCCTTCAACGTTTGGCACAATTGAGGAAATAGCTTAATTTTGCCTTTACCTTGCTAAGAAATGTTTTCTATATTGTGCCCTACAGGACCCTATGGTTCCGGCCAGGCGAATGCCGGTCTCGAACCCAGAGTACAGTAGTGAAAGAACTCCCACAAACGTGAGCTTGTGCACATAGTCTTACCTGAACACATATCCACGCTCGGCCGCACAATCGCGCACTTCTCAGGGAAAACAAGGGAGAACAAAGGGCAATATTAAGATAAAACACTAGGATATGTGACTAATCAGGTAAGAATCAGCTAAAATAAAATGAAAAAAAATATCTAACAGAAAACATCGCTGCATTCAAGGTTTTACAATCAGGGATTTATTACATAAAAATATACTAATTACAAATATACGGGCTTTCAAATATGATTGGGGTAAAGATAATGTTGAGCCGATGACAACCAGTCCACTGCCTTCACGAAACAGCTCTGCTGTAACAAGCATGTTACAATTGTGTAAGTAATGGAATCAATAGAAAATGGATATCTGCTGAAATACACATCTAACAGTAATTTCCATAAAATTTACTATGCCTCGTATCATCGAACCCCGGTGCAAACAAATATAAACACATAATGTACAGTGCCCTGACCCGGTCTCGAACCCTGGTCCCATGAAAAGCAAGGCGTTGAATATTCATATACAAACTATATAAAAGGAACACAACCAACATGTCCAAGGGGTCAATATCATACGGGCCAGTGTTAAAATTAAAGTAGAACAAACAGAACAAAAATCTCTCCCTGCGTTCAAAACATCAAGGTCGTCTTCTCCCCCTTACACACTCGACAAGCTGCAGACAGCCATATAACCAATTTTCAAGACTGTAACATCAGGCACAATAACCCTCACCAGCCGAGCACTCGACAGGCGGCAGTCCACACAATTTATGAGCCCAGCTGACTGACTGCGTGCTAAGAAACTTCGCCTTTCAAAGTACCTCACATAATCTGGATGCTAAAAGCACTCTTTTAAATACACACGGGCTATCCGCCCTCATCTCAATATCATCAGCAATATAACAAATCTTATTTCCGCCTCCCATGGGCACAATACAGTAAGCTATAGTCACATGGCCATAATAAGGCATCTCAAATGCATCCAATACACTCTCAAACTGTGCTGGGGCTCTCTCATATCAATTCATACAGTCAGCTACATGCATAATGCCCACATCTCTCAAACATTCGGACTCGCTCGCCCTGTCAGTAAAGCTAGGTGAATTACGGGGTAAATCCTGGTCTCAACTATACAGCCTACGTCTGCAGAGACAAATGCCTAAACGCGACACAATAAACAGTGCCTGCCTGTCAGACTAACCTACCATGACCAAGGGAGTTCGACCTGACCCATGAAGATAACACGTACGCTAATATAATACTACCGAAATGTAATATCAACACACCAACAAGGAATCTACAAACTATCATTTACCCTAATGTACGGGGTTCGAGCATGAGGCCTAGCTCTTTATTACCAAGAAATTATCCTACCATAAACTAACCTGTTGGCTGACGGCACCCCTATTCCTATCTAAATTTAAATGACATGCTTGAAACAGAATTGGAAAGCTCTGACCTTATATGATTGATGACATGACGGAGCGGCCCTTCCTGTGGACCACTGAATTTACCACATCATGACAAACTGCGACGCTTGCAGGAGATACTGGTGAACAATTGGAGACATTCTATCTTGCGTGAGTCCTTCGTACAGCTCCCTAGATGGTTGGAAGATGTCCCCTTCGACGTCGCGCTGATCAGGTACGCCCCACGTTCCTGGATCGATTCCCGATGTCGTGCCGACTTCAGCTCCCGTTGTGGCTTCCTCGCAATGATGATGTAGAAGCTCGTTCTGGCTTGATGCAGGGGTAACTGAAAACAAATTTCCTTATTACAGACTATCCAGACTCGATGCCTGTTTCCACTACTATCGTGCCTCACACGTTACATTGACCAAGTCTTGTTCTGAATTTTAAACCTGGTACACTATAGTTTCTTCACCACTCTTAGTAACACTGTTATTCCATCCTTTCACTCGGACAACATGTCGTGGTATAAGAACTGAGCCTACATTTATTCTAGCATTACGTCAGTTACAACTTGACCTCACAGAAATATGAAGCTACTAGTCCATCAGTCTATTATAGGCAGTACCTCATCTCACCATAGCATATCGATACAGGTAATATCAAGAATTTAGCTGAATATGCAAGTTGATTACTTACTTCCTCGCAGATTCAGTAGTATTAGTTGTATGTGCAGCTCGAAGATACAACGTTGTTCGCGGTGCCGACTTGCAGCATGACGACTTCGTTCAAGCAGCCTTACGGTCAGAGAATGAGGATGATGTGCCAGGCGGCCTTGCATTTATGATCAGGTTGGCGTAGCCACGCCGCTTGATCGCGTGCAGGATACGCGCGGCCGCGACTCGAAGTTTTCCCGCACAAAGCACGTCAAGTACTCTACTTAACGAATGCATTTATGATTGCAGTCCTAATGCATATCAAAATTAAGCATAAATTATGCAGGTTGCAATTCTTGTATCAGATCCAATGCATCTCTTCCGTAACCAAAGATATTAATTTAATTCTTTCTTCCCTCCGAAGGTTAGTTTTGCCGGGATCCGGGAAGCGTCCCCAATCTTCATTAAGAGGCATGGCTTGGGACATAACTCCCTTTAATGAGGTTCTGGAGATTTTCATAATGACCCTCTAGCTCTCTTCACACGAGAACGCTTCTTCTGGAATCTTTTATGAAATAAACTATAAGACAATGACTCTATGGGTGGTCTTATGTAATCCCAATATCTAATACTAAAATCTATACTATTGGTCCAAGAACAGAATGGTTCAATATATATAAAAGCAAGTCGGTCTGGAGTGATGTATATATAAATAATTAAAAATGAATAAAAGACGTGAATTAATGAGGCATTTCCAGAAATCTCTAGAAATTTGAAACTTGGTACGGGAGAAGCTCATGACCCCAGGATCCCCAAAAACTCTAAAATTCTCAAAATTCCCTGAAGGGGGCACGCTGGGGGCCTCAAATTTTGGGCTCAGCATAAGAAAGCAGTCGTATAATTTATCCAAAGCAACAACCTATAGGTTTCGTGGGCTTAAAAATGTTCAGGAATTTCCTAATTTTTATCCCCCGTCCCCCAAATCAAGATGGCGGCACAACCTGCAACACGAGGTAGAAAATTGAAATTTGTGAAATTATAGAATTCCAAGATGTCCAAATGTTTCACTTTTTACCCCCAAAGATATCGAAATATTGAGGCAATATTAATGATTATGCAGACATTCCTTTTGAGGTATTTGTTGCCTAAACGGTAAGTCGTATCACAAAACGGATGACACAACCTCCGTTCAATTCGGAGTGATCTACAACTTTCGTCCTATGACTTTTTGTCGTATCTCTCTCCCGTATATGTTAGATTTGGCCCTATTTCTGAACTGTTCGTAAATTTTTGTTTTTACAAGTATTTTTCATTGTTTGACACACTTATAGGAATGATAGAATCATCAAGTTGGGTGCGCACATTGGTACAATTAAAGGCCATATGTGGACCAAATTTCATGATTCATACATATATAAGTATGCAAAAAGTAATGTAAAACGTTAAAAATGTTCCCAAATTTCATCCTATTCAAATATTTGAACTCAATATACCACCTAAATATGGGAGATGCGAGTGTTCAGAAGAAAACGTATAGACAGATAAATGAGGCGTCTGATGGTGCAAACCGTTCGTTAATATCATGCACCGTTTATGAGTTATGAATCTCGAAGTGGAGGTCTGCACTTTTCAACATGCTCATGCTTATCCGTCATCTACATACATAAAAGCAAGTCGGTCTGGTGCGATGTATATATAAATATTTAAAAATGAAAAAAGACGTGAATTAATGAGGCACTTCCAGAAATCTCAGAAGTTTGAATCTTGGTGCGGGAGAAGCTGATGACCCCAGGATCCCTAGAAAAATCGAAAATTCTCAAAATTCCCTGTAGGGGGCACGCTGGGGGACTTCAAATTTTGGGCTCAATGTAAGAACGCAGTCGTATAATTTATCCAAAGCGACAACCTATAGGTTTCGTGGGATTAAAAATTTTCAGGAATTTCCTAATTTTTTCCCCCGTCCCCCTAAATCACATTGGCGGCACAACCTGCCAGACGAGGTAGAAAATTGAAATTTGGTGAAATTATAGCTTTCAGTCCCTAACCGACGTAAAAATTCCAAGATGTTTACCCATCTAAAATGTGACTGACGTTAGGCATAGTGGCCTGTATTATAATGGAAAGTCACCAATTCGGTGTGACTGGCAGTAAGCTGACTGGCATTAGAAAATGCGTCTGCCATTATAATGATAAGAACCCAACTCACTTTTGACTGGCAGTAGGGAAGGTCCTTGAAATATAATAAAAGTTCCTCAGCTGTAATCTATCTGAAAGTAGGAAATGCGGTCTGCCATTGTAATGAAACCTCCCCAAATCGATTTTGGCCGCACACTAGGCAATGGGGCCTGCCGTTAAATGAAAAAATACCAACTCTTTGTGAATTGCAGTAGACAAGTGGACTTGCCGTTATCATCGCAATTCCGCAAATCGCACTTACATTTGAAACAGCGTCTGTGGATTTCACAATGCTGTTTCTCGGATGAAGCCAAGACACATGGAATTTTAAAAATCTTTTTCACTTCATGTGCAGTAATTTACTTCGACATCCGTATACAATGTAGAGTACCGTAGCGAAGCACGGGCACATTTGCTTGTCAACATTAAAAATATGTTTGTAAATGTCCACGACTGTTATTTGCTCCGTCCGTGTCTTTCACAAATGCTTGCGGATATTTTAATTAACTTTCATTTTTACACGTGCTATGCACCATAATTCGTAAACCAGTGCAGATATTTGCATGGCACTTTGCATAGTAACGTAGTGGTTTTGTTTTATAAATGGATATGTTTTGGGGCTAGGCGTCTTTTTGGAACTAGTCTCAATAATTTTCTGGCATCACTGTAACCATGACAACTAGTGTTCGTCTTTGTATACTAGGTCAGTAGCGTCATCTACAGGGTGGTCGGAAACAACATGAACCGAGTATATGAACGTTAGAGGGTTGGTCATGTGCCTAACAGTTGACACCCGCTACCCCCTCAGAAGTGGGAAAAGCTGAAGGAGAATGATAAGAAATAATTACAAATATACAATTTTTTTCCTTTACAAAAGAAAATATTTATAAAATCCTCCTATCAATACAAGTCAAGTCATCTGTTAGATGAAGCAAAGTCTATACATGTTTCAGCCTAATCTCAAGGCCATCTTCAGTAGTAAAACAATGATTACATAATATACAAACAAATTAAAAATCGTAATGATGTGAAGTGACAGTGATCATGATTAGTGAGTTAAAAACACATTGAGGTGCAAAGTCCTCTCGTCTAATAGACGAGTATTTCAGCATCCTCTGCTTAATGCTTTTGATAGTTTATTTTTCTCTATCAACATCTCTTAATCTATCTAACAGATGACTTGACTTGTATTGATAGGAGGATTTTATAAATATTTTCTTTTGTAAAGTGATAACCGTCAATACGGAATGAGATTCATAACTTGCAATTTTTTTCCTTTCTGAAAGTGTCTAATTTTGGCACCTCCTTTAATCATTTTAATGTCAATTCGGACTGACTAAAAGAGGATTTTTAATTCCCAAATGTCCTGATATTACTCATAAGGTGACCAAAGTATTTCAGCATCCTTTGCTTAACACTTTTGATAGTTTATTTTTCTCTATCAACATCTCTCAATACTTCGACGTTGGGCAAATGGTCCACCCATGAAATTCGCAACAACCGTCGATAGTCCCACATTTCAAACGTGTTAATACTCTTTTCAGATACTTTGTTCAACGTCCAAGCTATAGATCCATACATCAGCACCGGAAACATGTTACAACTTTACGTCGAGGATAAGGTCACGGCAGCACAGTACGACTATGCATGTTGGTGATGGTGGATCAAGCTTTCCTCATGCGCGATTTAATCTCTACATCCTGATTTCTTTCTTCATATTTCTTGTATGCAGTCCTAACGCTGTCCGGCTCCGTGGCTAAATGGTTGGCATGCTTGCCTTTGGTCCAGGGTCTCAGGTTCGACTCACGGCTGGATCGGGGACTTTAATCCTCTTCGGTTAATTCCATTGGCTCGGGGGCTGGGTATGTGTGTGCCGTTTCCATCATTTGAATTCATCATAGACAGGGCCCCATTCTCACAGATTCGCTGGTCGCCTATACGGCGACTACTGGGAAGACATGCACCAGGTTCTACGGGGCCCATACGCCATTTTTAGTCCTAACACTGATCTGTTGCCATGATCTTTTTCCGTAAGGTGGAAGATCTCTTCATTGTTATGTAATTATGTGTACCCGTGTCCTCCAGTATTTGTTTTATAAACGTTTTCATTTGCCTTCCTCTTCGTTCCTTTGCAACCCTCCGCTACAATTTTTATCAGCAGCGAGTGTTGTAAGGTGTGGTCCCTCCATGACAGACGTCAGATGTTAACTGTTTTGAACAGTGATTTCCTTTACTCCTTCATTTGTACGACTGGGTATTTTTTTATTTTTGCTGTACATGCATAATATAATTATCTACTCTTGCAATCTCTTGTGTGCCTCTCTTCAGACATCCTTGGACGAGTGTCCTACATGTAACTATGTCCAGGCCGTCCTCTATGCTGGAGAAAGTGACTCGATTCAACAGCAGCTGAAGATTAGCGAGATTCATGGCGAGCAGTACCGTATTATCGGCGTAGTAAAGGTTCTTCATGTATATCTAACGGATCAGAAACATAGCTTCTGAAAACACTTGCTCCAAGTAGATGCTGAAGAGGGTGAGAGACAGGACATGGCCTTGACGAACGCTACGACAAATCTGTACCTGTTCAGTCAGTTCACTGTCCACTCTGACTTGGGCTGCCAGGTTCCAGTAAATATTGATAATTATTCTGATTTCCTCGTCGTGAAACCCCGCTTTCTACAAAGCTACAACCATCGTCTCGCATTGACATCTGTCAAAGGTTTTTGCGTAGCCTGAGAACCACACGTAGGCTTCGCATCTCATGTCTCTTCACCTTTGCGTGAGGACTTGTAAATTAAATACCTTTTCCTTCTCGTTCATGGAATTTCAAAAGGCACTTTGCAAATGAGTAATAAAAAACACCTTGAGGACATGGCTGATAATCCTATAATATTCAAAATATGTTATGGATAAATGTTTGTAAATGTATTTTCGTGTTTTATGGCTTACGTTGCAGCCTCACTAGCTTACCAAATACCGCTTCTAGCTCAAGAAATTAATTATGACCGAGGCGTTTTACAGCAGTAATTGGCCGTCACCTTGACCTCACCCAGCACCGCACCCAGTCACCTACCTGCTAATATATTCTAAAGCCTGTTCGTGACTGCCGATTGCCGTGCTGGGGTGAAGTGTATTATTTCTTCCAGCCTTGAAGTGGCCAAAGAATATAGATTATTCAAATGAATACTAATCCAAAACTTTCATGTCCTACTTATACTGTAATATTAACTTCATCTAACATTCCGAGGGCAATAAAAGAATCAGGGATTAGCATGTAGCACAAAGATACGCAAGAGAGAGAAATTCGCCTGATAGCCTCCCTTATTAGGGAATAATCAGTTCCCTAATCAGTTCATATGAACAATATTTTATCTGTTGTTTAGATGCAAGCGGCCTGTGAGTAATGGTTTCAATTTGGAATTGCCAGGCGGACTTCCTTTTTTTTTATTGGAAAAAGAAAATCCAGTAACTGGTACTTCAGGTCAGGGAGTGGAAATAGTGTCTTAACAATCCCCAGAGAATTTTTCATCACAGAGTCCGCTACGGTTTGGATTATGTTTGGGTTGTTTTTCTTTATTCTTGCGAAGTTCATCATTTCATTAGAAATTTCCCCTCTAGCGTCAATAGCAAACGCATTGACTTCCTACCTATTAATCTCATATTTCTTTCCGAGATACTCATTGCGTGGTTCATATAAGGCCTTCTTCTCGTCACAAACTAATCGGGGCTGCTGTTCATTTCCCTCGAATCTCAGGGATCAATCGCCATTCTCGTATCTTTTTCCCGGACAATGACAATAATATCAGCTCTTCTTGTGGATCAATTTCTGTAAAGACATCCAACTTCTTTAAAGACCTCCAAGTGTTGTTGTTTACGGAGACTTCCAGCAATCAATGTGCGAAGTTTATGCCTATTGATTCTCATCAGCTCTCCCTTGCTATTTGTTTTTACGTCGCACCGACACAGATAGGTCTTTGGTGACGATGGGATAGGAAAGGCCTAGGAAGTGGAAGGAAGCGGCCGTGGCCTTAATTAAGGTACAGCCCCGGCATTTTCCTGGTGTGAAAATGGGAAACCAGGGAAAACCATCTTCAGGGTTGCTGACAGCGGGGTTCGAACCCACTATGTCCCGATTACTGGATACTGGCCGCACTTAAGCGACTGCAGCTATCGAGCTCGGTACGACAGAATCCTAATACGTAAGGTAAAGTTTCGATCTCGTCACATCTTCTGCAGCGGGATGTATTAGGGCTTTTTCTAGGGAAAGATTGAGCTAAGATCATTAGAGTTCATTTTAATTGCTTCTACCCAGTGGCTGCATTATTACTGAACCAAACGTTTCCTTTCTTCCAGTTGGAAATGAATATTACCCCCTTAACCTTGGCTGGTAATGTGCACGTAATTCTAAACGAATCTTCACGGAGTACCTTTCGGATGAGCTTGGGACGAGGGTTTTCTAGATAATCAACTTGCTTCTTGCTAAGCGGCAATCGTTGTAGGCAATGGAGGAATTTGATACGGAGCTTGCATTATTCCTTATCAATCATTAATATATATAGGTTGGTATGTGCATTTGAGCGATCTCCGCAGACTGATATGATACAGAAAATTCTGGCTCGGTGAAGAAATCAACGAAAAACAATCTGGCATCTCATTTCCCTAAGTGTGCCAGCAACCAATCAATCAATCCTCAATGTTCTGTACTTAGGGCTGTCACCCAGGTGGCAGATACCC
Organism: Anabrus simplex; assembly: GCF_040414725.1. Lineage (NCBI taxonomy): Eukaryota > Metazoa > Arthropoda > Insecta > Orthoptera > Tettigoniidae > Anabrus > Anabrus simplex. The sequence goes on from NC_090265.1 coordinate 1,672,130,700, forward strand.
TATCAATTGTTTACCTACCATTTTCTTAAATATTTTCAAAGAACTTGGAAATTTATCGAACATTCTCCTTGATAAGTTATTCCAATCCCTTACTCCCCGTCTTATAAATGAATATTCGTCTAAATTTGTCCTCTTGAATTACATCTTTATATTATTATCTTTCCTACGTTTAAAAGCTCCGCCCAAACTTATTCGTCTATTAATGTCATTCTACGCTATCTCTCCACTGACAGCTCGGAACATACCACCTAGTAGAGCATCTCGTCTACTTACTCCTAAGTCTTCCTAGCCAAAAGTTTGCGAAATTTTCGTAACACTACTCCCTTGTCGGAAATATCCAGAACAAATCGTGCTTCTTTCCTTTGGATCTCTTCCAGTTCTCGTATTAAGTGGTCATGGTGTGGGTCCCATACATTGTAACAATACTCTAACTGGCTTCTTACCAGAGAATTACACCCCTTCCTTTACATCCTTAGTACAACCTCTAAATATCCTAGTGGCCATGTAAAGAGACCTCCAACCTTCCTTTACAACCTCGTCGATGTGATTACCCAGGTGAAGATCGTTCCTTATATTAACACCTAGGTACTTACAGTGATCTCCATGAGGTAACTCATCAACACAGTTATTAAAAGTGAGAGGACTTCTAACCTTGGTGAAACTTACAAGCTGACTTTTCACCCCGTTCACCATTATACCATTGTCCGCTGTCCATCTCACAACATTGTCTAGGTATTTTGTAGCCGTTCACAATCCTCTAATTTACTTACTACCCTATAAGGTACAACGTCATACGCAAATAGCCTTATCTATGTTTCCAGTTATTTTCTCATATCATTTACACAATATAATCAAACATAAAGCTCCAATAATACTGCTCTGCGCGACGTATACCTTCCTCCCTTCTTAATTATTACAGGATCAGATAACACTTCACCTATTCTAATTCTCTGTTTTCTAGAAATGTGACCACCCATTCAATCACTCTTTTGTCTAGAAAAATATCCCTATATTCGTCCGGAATCTCCCATGATCTACCCTATCAAATGTGGCGCTTAGGCCGTCTATGATATATTATGATGGTGAAGCTTATGACTATCAAACCAGCCGTCGGATTGAGTACACAACATAAATTACATACATAAATACATGTAGTACATACATCACATACATATAAAATACAGTGAATACATACATACATATTGACAATTTGTGTGCGAGTGTTCACACACTGGTTTAATGTTCACCGGAGAAGTGCGAGCGGGTCACTTCTTTTTCTGTTTTTCTCTCCTTTCTTTTTTCTTTCTTTCATTGTCTTGGAAATCCTTGATAAGAAATATTTTCTTATGAATATGCAGTATAAAATTCCACTAATTAAAAAGGAAAATGTGGTCACAATCTAATTAATGTCCAATTCACAAGGCACTTGTCTGAGGATCATAAATAGGGACACTATAACTTACAGTGTTAACCAGCACTATCTATTCTCCAACAAACAGAAGTGATCTATTTAAGGTGGAACAAACCTATACAATTAAAATTGTAAATAAAACTTTCTCAAAACAATTGCAGTTTAAAAATCTTATATTTCGGTTGTTCCGTATTGACTATATAGTAAAACAAAAGTATATAATTAGTCCACCTTAGTCCATATACAAATGTGTCTTAAAGGATACATTAGGGAAAATCACCTAGCAGGTACAGTACACGTTTCGACCCCATTACACCTTCTTCAGCCTTAAAAATAAAATATAAAGTTAATAAAACACTCTAAAACATAACACTAAATGTCCTAAAATTAAACTTGAAATATCTTAGTTTAAATAATTTTTCATAGGACTTTCAGTGTTATCCCTTAAAGTGTTTTATCAACTATATTTTATTTTAAGGCTGAATAAGCCCCAGTGGGGCTAAAACATATACCTGCTATGTGATTTTCTTCAAGTTTTCTTTAAGAAATATTTGTATGTTGACTAAGGTGGACATCACATGCTTTCCTTTCTCGAAACAATTTTTAAGAAAGCACCATTTGTTTAATTTTACTGACATTCTTGTAAAACGAAACCAGAACCCATGATGCTACAGCTCTGATAGACCTTGGCCCATCAAGTGACCGCTGCTCAGACCGAAGTCCTGCAAACTGGCAGATCGAGCGTAGTCAGCGACGAAACATCTCGGCCGTATTCTTGGCTTGGGCCTCTATCTCACCGTCAGACAGCTCTGCATCTATTCTCGTGTAGGCTGAGTACACCTCGAACCAGCCCTGAAATCCAGGTTTAAAATCCCTGACCAGGCCTGGAATCGAATCCGGAGTCTCCGAGTAGCAAGCAGGTTTAAACTGTGGGGCCGGCATAATTGCAGCAGTTGTTATAAAAATAACAAAATTTTGTCAAACCGTGACTGAAAAGATGAGCAGATGGTGAAGGAGTTTGTGATACAGTGCATAAATAATCCGCTCTTTTCCTATTCCGCATGGTAAAAGACAATCTATATATCGTCGCTGCGCCTTCGAAAATAGCTGTGAAATATTTCAGCTTAGAATATTGACCGGTAATATTTTTACTTCTAAGATTCGATATAATTTCAAACAATTATCGCTCTTTTGGCATGTGTGTTGCGGGTCAGTATTTCTCCCAGAATATTATTTCAAAGCGGTCTTCGCAGGCGCAACGACGGTATATAAGAAGGATATGTGTGTGCGTGTGTATGTGGCTTTCGAAGGCAGAATGGAGCAATATCAACCAAGCTTGGTCCACATATGACTTCCTACCTAGAAACAAAAATACTGTGGTGTAATTGCCCGGTAATATTTTTACGTCCAAGATTCAATATAGTGTGAGTAATTTGAAACAATTATCGCTCTTTTGGCATGTGTGTTGCGGGTCAGTATTTCTCCCGCAATATTATTTCATAGTGGTTTTCGCAGGCGCAACGACGGTATATAAAAATGATATATGTGTGTGGCTTTGGAAGGAATGATGGGGCAATATCAACCAAACTTGGTCCACATGTGACTTCCTATCTAGAAAAAAATGCTGTGGTGGTAACACACCTCTAAGTGTCACGATGGGGAGGGGTCACGTGAAAAAATAATCGAAACTGAATCATATCAGTATCGAATCCATAGTTTTCATGGTCGTTGAGATCAATAGAGACACTACGGATTCCGTTAAAGTCCAAGTTCAGCCCCAACGGCATAGGGAGGTGAGAAGGCAGTGAAATTGAAAATGTGCAAAATGACCGAGATTGGTGCTTAATCCACAGTTTTTGCGCTCTATAGGCTAATTGGTGACAGTCCCATTTACAGTTGGAAGCGTGCACATCATATCTATAGCGCGACACCTAAATACATACAGTTATCACTTATTTTTATTATTTATCTGAAAGGATCAACTACTTCACAGACACTCTGGACTGCCACAAGGACAAAGTTTAACGAGAAACAAAGCGATCTAAAACCAAAAGTTAAAATTAAACACACAATAGTACCTCTACTGCAGCTGTTCAATGTATAAACATCAGTGTAAACAGATTTTGTAAGTTCATTTGGTGGTCTTAATGTTAATCTTGAGAGCAGAACTAGTATGTCGGTTTTGATAACAACAAACTTTATCTCTCCATCGATACCAACTGTGAATTTCGGCAAGCGAGGTAATAGGAAATCACTAAAAGCAACAAACTTTCCAGGAGAAGGCTTGTCTTTTGTGAAATAACTTTTCTAACGTGATGAAATAAGGATAACCACTTATCAAGTATTCTGGGAATGTAGCGATAACTTGAGAAAGTTTTCGTTCCCAGATGTCTCTTCCACAAACAAACAAACTGAAGTTACGCAATCCAGCTGCAGAAAGTTTGTGCCAAAACTTCAAAGAAAACTAACAAACTTGTCAAGACAAAATAGATCAATGATTCAATATTTCTGCTTTCTGAGAAGAGAAGGATTGAGAAATAATAATAATAATAATAATAATAATAATAATAATAATAATAATAATAATAATAATAATAATAATAGTAATAATAATTTATAAACTTAATTTGTTTAAGTTAACGGCAGTGGCCCTCCGATTTCAATACAAAGATGGTCTGTGGTAGATTTCCCTTCCTCTACCGTATATCTGTCCCTTGGAAGTCTTCTCAAGTCGATATTTAGTATTTTGTTATGGATTACTTGCTGTATGTACTGGAGTCTTGACCAGCCCCGTGGTGAGAGGGTAACGTGTCTGTCCCTTACTTTAATTGTGGATTGAATTCTGTAGCGGGGTTCACTCAGCCTTGTGAAAACAGCTGACAAGATATCTGATATGCGAAGCAGCGGGCCTGGAACGAAAGCAAATCAATAGGGCTAAAGTTATAAATAATATAATAGATGAAATGGAAATGGCGTATGGTTTTTATTGCCGGGAGTGTCCTATGACAATTTCAGCTCACCAGGTGCAGGTATTTTGGTTTGACTACCGTGTCGTGTCGTGGTGAGGATGAAATGATGAGGATGACGACACATACACCCAGCCTCCGTGCCGGCGGAATTAACCAAAATTTTTAACCAATTATGGTTAAACATTCCCAAACCCGGGACCCTTGTGACCATAAGCCAGCACGTTAACTATTTAACTGTGGGGCCGGACGTATAATAGATTATAGCGATTTACTTACTAGGGTGAACAGTGTAAATTTAACTAATTTGAGGACACGGCAAACATTCTACTGTGGGTGTTCCATGTCCGTTAGTCAAAGAACTTCACCATTGGTTAGAATATGAGAATTTACCAATTTCTGTTTCATATTGGTTTACACATATCTGATTTGTGAAGTTTCTTCATGCTTAGTATTAAGCAGTCTTTACTAAATATTCCAATATATTGCTATATATCACAACTAAGTATAATGACAGGAATAATGGAGGCTTTTCGAATGAGAAATACATTTAGGGGTAAGATGGATTTATTCCCAGAAAAATAACCGATCTATACTAACACAAATAAATCCGATTAAACTAGCCACAAATCGGCTCCATAAAACATGATCCGCACATAATGAATACAAGAAAATGAAACAAAAGCTACTGAATCAAAATCAAACTCGGAAAGATTTCCAAAATAAATTATATAATTAAATTATAATGAAGGTATCGACCCAAATCAAAATATACAAAATCAAAGTTCTTGGTTTACAAGGAGACACGACACTAAGCTTACGAAGTTATGTGAATGTGAATCTGCACTATCTTATAAATAAAGTTGTAGGGGGTCCGCTGTCTGTAATTTCGTTTGTTTTGCCAATTTTTCAGATATTTATCCGTTTTAGGTCAACTCAAGACCGAATCGATCGTTTTTACTTTTCGTGTCTGTTTGTCTGTTTGTTTGTTCCACCATCACGGCAAAACGGCTGGATAGATTTCAACCAAACTTCATATTTGGAGTATACTCACCCCGAGGAAGGTTTCTATATGCATTTCATTTTAAAATCTTTGATTAGACGGGGATTTATAGGAAAACCAGAACGGTTTTCCTCCATTTTCTCTTATAATATTGATTTCCTGTAAACTCCGTGGACCGTATGTGAAACGTCTCTTCATTATAAACAACTTTCGTTATGTTCATAATTTACCTTACTATTCAAATGACGGAGAAATTTACTATTTTCTGCGGGTATCATGGTCTGCGTGTGTGACCGACAGACCGACAACGAACGTACAGGTTGCCATGGCAACGTCTCTGACAGCTTGCCAGCAGGGAAGTAACGTGTTGCCATTTTCCTCATCATACCTTTAAATTCATGGTTGTTCCTTAGGTAGAAGGCAAGAGAGGGCGTCAATCGGCCATTCTGCGGGATATTGGTTGAATATCGTTGGAGTTTATAACCGTCCTCGAATAGCTTAAGTAATAACACCATTAGTCATCTTATCTGTTGACCTAACAATGCCTGCGCATAAATTTCTCCTCTGTTACCTCTTTCTTATATCCATAACTCACACCAGCATAATTTATTGAGGGGCATTTGATTTTCCAATACATTCACTTGGTATTTACATATTTGTCGTCATCCGGCTGTCCTCAGTTTTAATCCATTTTCTATTAATTTCAACTTTCTTTACTGAATTATTTTCTTCCTTAATTACACCGTATGTATGCGACTGCTAATCCCGAAAGCTTGACAGTCTTTCCTTTGAGGAAATATTCTAAGCTATGCAAATGTATAACTTTCGGCCCCGGAAAATATCGAAATATGGATGCAATTTTAACGACGGTGCACACCTTCGTTTCGGGATAATTGGTGGCTAATCTGTAAGTCTTATCACAAATCAGAAAGCACAATCGCCTTTCATTTGGAGAGATCTACAACTTTGGTCCTATGACTTTTTATCGTATTTCTATTCCTTATATGTCAAATAGAGCTGTATTTCCCGATTTCAAGTTAATTTTGTACTTTCACACGTACATGTTAACATTAATTTGGCACACTTATAGGAAAGATAGAATCACGACATTCGGCACGCACATTGGCACGACCAGTGGCAATGTGATAGCAAAATTTCATGATTCTATCTGTCACATGAGTATCACAAATATAAAGTAGTATGCGAAAACTGTACAAAATTTCTCACCCAATGATCCTAACTCAATCTAACCTACAAATATAGGAGATACGAGAAGATGTCATGGGACCAACCATGTAGAACACTGAAAGAGGCGTCTGATGGTGAAGTCCGTTTGCAGATATGTCGTAGAGTTTCAAAGCAGTAACTCTCGAAATAAAGGTCTGCACTTCTACAGTGTGTCTGTACATTGACTATTTTGGCGACATTTCTGTACAGTTATCCGTTTCAGGTGTAAAAATGACCATCTGCATACTTTCAGCTTTGGTGTCTGTTTTTCTGTTTGTCTGTTTGTCTATAACTTGGAAACTACTTGATATATTTCCACCAAAATTCATATTTAGAATCCACCTGTCCTTGGGTAGGTTTCAGGGCAAATACTGTTTCTAAATCCATGAAATGACTGGGGGGTTTATACGAAACCGAAACCGTGATTTTGTACTCCCACAAAATGTACACAACCGAACTTAATAGAAATCTACCTGCCTTAATGGAAATTAATTTTTAAACCTTTTTTCTCATGTGCATCATTTCGGTAAGAGGATTTATAAGGGAGATATCATTGACCGGACTTAACTTAAGAACGGGCGCGTGATGAGCGTATTTCTTACAACTTGAAAACCATTGAAGATATTTGAACCAAACTTTATATTTAGCATTCACCTTTCCAGAGGTAGATTTTAAAGGTCAATAACATTTCCTGTTCCTGAAATGGACTGGCGGTTTATAGGGAACCGAAATGGTGAATTTACTCTTCCACAATATATACAGTAGTACATGATCAACCTGACTGGAAATCGACCAAATTTGTTGGAAATCCATTTCTAAATATTTTTTCATGTGTATTTTCTCTACAGAAAGATTAATAAGGGAGATTTCATGAATGGTCGGTTTTGCATGGTAAGTCCAGCAGACATAGACCAAAAGGTGTTGTACGTGGAGCAGATTCCTTATTTATCTATATAAGTAAAATCCTAACGACTGTGTGCCTGTACATTGACTATTTTGGCGAAATGTTTGCACAGCTACGCGTTTAAGGGGTAATAATAACAAACATCTGCATAATTTTTTGGTTTAGTTTCCTGAAAGTCAAAATTTTAACGCTCCTCGTCCAAAATTCACATTGCGGCATAATCTGCCAGACGAACAAGAAAACAGAAATTTGGTAAAATTATACGTTTTAGCCTGTAACGGACAGAACATTTCCAAGAGCTTTAAATTTTTCACTTTTTTCCCCGAAGAATATCGATGTATGGAGGCAATTTTAATGATGGTGCAAATCTTCGCGAAGTCCTATCACATAAGGGAAGGCACAGTCTCCGTTCAATTTGGAGTGATCTACAACCTTGGTCTTATGACTTTTTGTTGTATCTGTATCCCTTTTACGTTTGATTTTTGTCTATTTCTCGATGTTAAGTAAATTTGGACTTTTCACATGCATAATTCATACTTTCAATCACTTATAAGAAAGATAGAATCATCCAACCCTACACGAAAATTGGCCCACCCAGTAGCCATATGTGAGCCAAATGCTATGTATGTAGCTGTCACATAATTTTCTGAAAGGTAATGCACCCGTCATGCCGGGCTCAGCTCGGCCGGTGAGCGAAGATCTCCAGGGTGTAGATCGTTCGCTTATCGGCTGTGCTAAAATTTTAAAGTGCAGGGATAGATGATGAACTAGTGGCAAATGAGAGAAAGCTAAATAGGTTTTAGACATTTATTACAACTACTGCTCTTCATAAATTATACAATAATTAACAAAATCTAGGTATTTTGTTTATATGATTGTCTTCTTTTATGTCGTAGTCACATAGATACTTCATCGGTAAACGAAACAGGAAATGCCTGTATCTGCAAATATAATATTCATATTTTTAGTGAAAAATTAATTAAATAATTAATAATGATTAATTTGAGATGATCTCTCTTATTTATAATTTAATAATTTGAAAATAAACTTCCTTCCTTCATGGATTTGATTTTAAACGAATTTGAAAATGATCATTTTCATTTCTCTTTGAAAATTAAATAAAAATTTTTCTCTTATAAAATTATAGTTAAGTCGTCTTCCTTGACCTTTAAATTAATTAATAAACCCAACTTTATAATTATTTAGTAGTTGCTTTTCACATAATAGCTCGGAACTTGACCTCATGTCAATTTACATTTATCCGTTACTCGAAACAATTAATTAAATTATTCTTACAATTTTCGACTTTGTGAGTCCAATCCACTGACATGGCCTATACTTATTCATGTGTATTCTTTAAATAAGATCCTATTCCTCCTTAAAAACGAATAAAATTTACTAAAGGTTTGAAATCATTCAAATGGTGAACCACTAAAGTTGGCGTAAATTAGGCCGAAAATTCCACAAAATAATGAAGAGCATCATCACAAATATGGATTATAAACTTACATTAAGCAAAACACAGTCAAATCATACATACTACACTCACACAAGGATACACGGAAATATTATATACATATTTACACGAACGCTAGCCCTTGATTATTAATTTTTATGATTAGACAAAGTTAGGAAAATTATTCTCACGATGACACTATCGTGGTGACCTCCTCTCATCAACTGGGAAATGTGACAGAGCAAGGATTATCACTTAATTATAGAACACAGTTATACGACAACGTTTAGAGAAAATTTACGAACACAAAATCATCCAAAAAATCATCGATAAATCGCTTAAACATAGGCCATAATAAACATCCCGCGCACGCGGTTCATGAGCTACGGCATTTATTTTTACTTCTCCACTATAATTGTGATTCTCGATTAATCTGCACTCATAACGAAGACATTACATCAAGTAACATATTTATTCCGTCATTGACTCATTAATGGATGCACAGCTCAACTGCTGGATTCAATAATATCCATCAATCAATCAACTAATCATCACAGCACAGCAAATGTATAACAAATTGTATCGGTCAGATACTGCCATTTCCCAGGCCTAAATTACAATAATGAGCGCACATCAACCATTTTCAATAATAACTAATATTATGCTCATGACCTTAGGTGTTCTTTTACGCGATAATTTAGTTAAATTATTTTTATTATTATTATTATTATTATTATTATTATTATTATTATTACTGGCCGCGCAAGATCATACGTGCGGAAGCTACTACACAATAATATTTCAGATGACTCTATTGCACACAAAACTCAACCATATGTCGCATAATTGAAGAATGAACTCTGACATGATAGAATCCACGGAATTTCTGTCCCATTTGATCTCATTAAAAGTCAAAAAATATTCAAATAGTCTAAGTTTAACGTTGGGGTCAATTTACACTTATTTCTCCTGCCATAACGAACTCGGGACAGTTGAAACACTTCTCGAAGACATCCACTCAAAACAAACTAATAGGTTCAAATACTCACTCATCCTCAATCTACCATCACCAAGAAAGAAGAGATGGAAAAATTCTAACTAATAGAAAATGTCTAAACAAATAAGTAGAGGCTATGTCATTACAATTACTTTACAAAAGGAAAGAAAGAATAACAAAGTTTAAATATTACTTGGTGGTGACTGTCGGTTGTAGAACTCGGGCTGATGACCTAGTGCATTATCACCTTACGCACCATCGATCCTCGTCACGCCCGTCTGGACTGCCTTACATTTTACTCGTGCATTGGAGACATGCTGGCGCGCTGGAAATCACACCGTTCACGAAGAAAGAAGACTGACATCCTGACTCGGACTCGAACCGGTGACCTCTTCAGTGGAAATCTTGTGAAGCTGAAACTAAAAATCACGTCTAAGACAAGGTCCAAAACTCACACCGATGTCTGATAAGATGACAAGGAAACTTAACTTTTAGAGTCTGCTGAATTATAGATGGAGTCCGCAAACATCTGAACTGCAGTTGTAACCAGTTGTAGGCTCTGAATGACGAAGTTCCCTGGCAAGCGAAGTGCGTCTTCTTCTGCCCGTAGTCGAAGCTCGAGTAATTCTTCTCAGTAAGCGAAATACGTCTTCTTCCGTCCGCAGTTGAAGCTAGAGTAATCCTCCACAAGACGTGTTCAGAGGTAGAAATTTCTGTGTAAATTTTCCCTAGGAAAATCCATTATTCGCTGTCTTAAGACAGGGGTGCGTCTCTTCCTCATAAGCGATTGGTTAATTTATTAACTTAGCACCAAATTAATAGCTTGATTGGCTGTCATAGTCAGACGTCATGCACCTTCACAATTATCGATCGAGCACTTGACACACATTCAGCCTGGTCACGTGTCATTCACGGCTGATTCCAAGGTTATTTGGCTAGCTGTCTCTGCGTTCTCCCCTCGCCTGGCCTTGAGTGGAATTCCCAACCACCTGGCATATCTCGCTCAGTCAACTCGACGTGATAAAACTCCCTTCCTGGTTCATAAATAATATTTTAACATACAGTAGAAATAAATGCCTTCCAATAAATGATTTTGCCAATTTTGAAGGGGACATCATCTCCCTTGGTTGGTTAATGATTTAGTCGGAAGATGAAATCATTAATGCTGGAAATAGACCCTTAACATGTTCCCTGAAAAATTTGAGTGGTAAACATGCGTCACACTTCTAAGCCATATTTTCAGTTCTTGTTCCGGCACGTAGCCTCCTGTTGTCCGCTTCTAGTGCTGCGCCCAGTAGTCGAAGTTGATTCATTATAGTGTTCTGCATTGCTTGACATTCCTCACAGGTTTCTTCTTGCAGGTTGACTAGGGTCGATGCATGGTGGTACACTGCATCCTCACTTGTATCCCATGACGTTTCTTCTTCCATTATAGTGTTGACTTGGGCATTATTTACTGGTCTAGGATAGTTGTAGCTTCGTAAATTAGAGGCATTATGAATTCCCTCATAGCTCTTATCAAGACTTTGAATTTTATAGGCATTATTCCCATATACTCGGATAATTTTATAGGGACCCACGAAAAGAGGTGCGAATTTCGCGTAGAACTTGCTGGTAGGTTCCGAAATGGCTGGTTTCTTTAAAAGAACATATTCATTCAATCTCAGGGGTCGACGGAATTTCTTTTCTCTTACCCTCCGTTGTCTGCGATCAGCTTGCTCCCTTAATGAGATAGCAGCCTTTTGAATGTTTTCCTCTAGTGTTGGCCTTAAGTTACCGGGGCATTGAACGATGCTATCCCAAGGTCGAGTTGGTGGTCGATTGAAATGGAGACTGACAGGGATTTGTGCCGTGGCCTCATGTACAGTATTGTTTAAACACTCCATCATTATAGGTAGAACGTCAACCCATAACCAATGTGTATTTCCACAATAAATCCTACAGAATTTAGCTAGCTCTTGCATCACCCTCTCTGCCGGGTTGCTTGAAGGATGGCGGATAGAGTTCAGAATATGCTTAATTCCAAGCTGTTCCATGGCTTCACGGAATTCTGTGGATGTAAATTGGGACCCATGGTCAGTGAGTAATGTCTCTGGTTTGCCCATATCTGGAATCAGATTGCGAGTGATGCGCCGAATTATTGATTTCGAGTTCGCTTTCTGGATCGGGTATAAAGTTACGTATTTTGAAAATACGTCGATGGTGACGATGATATGCCGGTTGCCTCGCTTCGATGTCGGAGCAGGTCCAAATAGGTCCATTGCGTATAGTTGTTTTGGCCTAGAAGGAATGATCGGAATCGGACTATGTTGGAGCAGATGGGAGCTCGGTTTCACTCTTTGACAAACGTCACAAGTTCGGACTATGTTTCTTACAGTTGACCGGAGTTTGTCCCATGTAAACTTTTCTTGTATCGTGGCTAGTGTCTTGTCAATGCCACCATGGCCGGTGATTCTGTGAGCATGCCATATCAATGGCTCGCGTAATTTAGAAGGTACTAGTACTCTCAGCTTCGATTTCGCTGTGTCCACAAATTTAAATAAAGTACCATCTAAGTATTGATACCGGGACGCTTTCCTTCTTATCTTTCTGTACCCAGGGTCCTTAGGTTTAGTTTTGTTTTCTAGAAAGTCAATAATAGGCCTCAGGTTATTATCTCGCTTTTGAGCTTGTTTTATATATCTCAATTTTCTCAAAAACTCGTGATCTTCGGGAATTAATTCCAGTTGGTTGACTTGTAAAGTTTTCTCGTTGGGATTACGGCTCAAGCAGTCAGCTAGCATGTTACTCTTCCCTGAACAGTGCTCTAATTTGATGTTAAATTGTTGTATGAACATGGTCCATCTAAAAATGCGCTCAGACGCCATCGTGGCCTTTAGCATGAATATCAGTGCTTTGTGGTCTGTCCTAATAATTATCTCGAACCCATAGATAATTTTCTGCCAGTATTTTAAGGCATAGACGATAGATAGCATCTCTAATTCTGTTACTGAGTAGTGTTTCTCGTGGCTGCGCAGTTTTCTACTGACAAAGGCTAGGTAGATCTTGTCCTCGGGATTCCTTTCGTCTTCCTGAAACAGTACGGCCCCAATTCCGACTCCTGATGCATCTGTTTGTAGAATAAAAGGTTTCTGGAAATTGGGATATCCTAGTTTGACATGATTTGACAGCATCTCTTTGGTCTTTGCGAAGGCTAAATCACATTCTCTGTTCCACTTCCACCTGTTGCCTTTCTTCAATAAATCTTGCAATGGAGCGACGGTTTCTGTGAAGTTCGGACAGTGATTCGCGAAGAAGTTGGCCATGCCTAAGAACTGCCGTACTTGCTTCACGCGGATCGGCCTTGGGAACTTGCTGATGGCCTCTATTTTTACAGGATTGGGTCGTATTCCTTCCCCATCAATTATATGGCCTAAAAACAATATTTCAGCTTGGCAAAAATGGGATTTCTTTAAGTTGATGTGGAATCCAGACTTAGAAAGGTTATCTAACAATTTCTCCAATTTAATTAGGTGTTCTTCAAAGGTTTCACTGGCCAGAAGCAGATCATCAATATACCTGGTGGTAAAGCTCTTAACTTCTTCTGTAAGGCATCTATCTAAGGCTCTGACGAGAACGGCTCCGGCGTTACAAATGCCGAATGGAAGCTTTCTAAAAACATAGGTCTGCTGATCGAACATAAACCCAGTTAACAGCCTAGACTTCTCTTCTAACAGTATGTGATAATAGGAGGCTGTAAAATCAACTGATGAGAACAATCTCATGCCATGGAATTTCCTCAGGACGTCTTTGATTGCCGGTGCCTGGTCTCTTTCTGGTACTAACTTCTTATTTATATTACGCGCGTCGATACACAGGCGCAGAGACCCGTCTGGTTTATTTACTACTACAAGAGCACTAAGAAACGGTGTGCAAGCTTTCATAATAATTCCATCCCGTTCCATTTCCTTGATAATCTTCGCCACACGAGAGTGAAATTTCTCTGGGATCGGATAGGGTTTCTTCTTAAATGGGGTCCAATCTGTAGCTACCAGTGAGTATTTAAAATCAGGAATCTGGCCTGGTTTGTCATCGAACAGCGATTTATATTTCATCAGAAGATCTCGAAGCTGGCCTCTCTCTTTCTCTGTTCCTAATGCTTGTTCAGCCTTGGAGTTTATAAGATCGTACGGGTGTGTTGTACTATCGCCCTCTTCTATTACGTTGTCCAGGGCCTGGTGAACTTCTTCTGTGGCCTCCTGGTCTTCAGATTCCCACGGTGCATAGGCGTTACTAATTTGGAACACACTCTGATCAGCTATTTCTGATGGGTTAACCATGACTGTTTCAATTGTTTCATCTGACCGGAATAGTATCTGATTTAAATTAAGATCGATGTTGGCCTGATAAGTAGTTAAGAAATCCACCCCAAGGATAATATTGAATTTTATATTCGACATGGCCAGGAAAATATTTTGAAATTTTGAATTCCCAATTTCAACATCCAGTAAAGTTTGTTGTCTACATGCTACAGTTTTATCCGGGATAATTCCCTTTATTTTTACATGAGACACTGGAATAATCGGAATGTTATATCTTTCATTCAAGTCATTTAGAAACGAATTGGAGATGACACTGATGGTGGACCCTGTGTCGACCAAACATTTTACTCTAACACCGCATACTCGGGCTAAAATTATTGGCAATGTCCTCGTACAAATTCTACTTGAATCCATATTTTCTTCTAGTAAATCCTCCGACTTTGTCATCCAAGAATCAATCTGCACTATTATCCATTCTCGTGTCGTATTGTCAATACAAGGGCTAGAATTCCGGCTATCTCCCGTTAGTTCAGGGATTGTTTTTTTTTAATAGCGCCCTGACTCTGTTCTTCTCTTTCAGGACGTTCCCTTTCCTCCTTTTCTTTAGCTCTCTGATATTCTAGGCTCTCGGCGCCGACCATGTCAGGATTGACGTCTTGGTCGTGGATAGCACGGTGCCATTTGCGTCGTTCTTGGTTGGATTGTTGTAACTCGCGGAGATATTTTTCCCGCTCTTCTTGCCTCCAGTTCCTCTCCCGGGTTTCGAGTCTGCGGTCGTTGGGTTCTCTTCTCCAGCGATCTCTATTATTTTCATACGGCCTTCTCCGATTGTTCCGCCGGTAGTAATTCCATTCTCTTTCATTCCTATAGCCTGGTCTTGGAGAACGATCCCTGGGCGGTCTTTCTTCACTTTCGCGACTCCGGTTTCTCCCTTGGCTGGTAAGGTTCCTGTCGTCTGATCGATTGACAGTTGCATGGAACACCTGTTGCTCCGGGTTTGTACTTCGCCGAGACGGTTCCCTAGATGTCATATCTAACTGTCTGAGAATAGCCTCTGCCTGAATTGCCGTCTGGACGTTCGAGGCTATCATAATTCTTTGGATATCCGCAGGCAGTTGTCTTACGATGACCTTTATTAGTTCAGTTTCTGTAGGTGGCGCGTCAAGCTCACGCAATTTGCGTAATTGACTTGAAAAAAATTCTGAGAAGCGCGTGGGTGTAGACTGAGCATATTTCTTAGCGTACAGTTCTGTCTTAAGTTGGTCCTGAATATCTGAGTTCCAGTACTTCTCTAAAAATGCCCTTTTAAAGCCTTCAAAATCGTCAAACGAGTATCGGAAGGCTGTGAACCACGTCAACACTGAGTTTTCCAGGTATCTCTCGGTTACTCGTAGCTGACCTTCCACAGGGATTTTATTGTCTCGGAAGAACTCCTGCAATTCGTTAATAAAACTCTTGGGGGTTATTCCTTTTACATTATTGAATTTCTTTGGGTGGTCCTCATGCAATCGTATTATATTTACGATTTGGGTTTGACCAGAAGTGTTCAGTTGACTTGTTTCCCCTCTAACAGGCTCTAAAAATGGGTTGGTGGTGTTTACGGGAACGTTTAGAATTACCCTTTCATCGGTCTTGGGAGTTGAAAATGGAACTTCCCCAGATAAACGTTTCTCCAGTTGTCCCTGCCGTTCTATTAGAGAATTAGCTACAATATTATTACTCTCTCCTTGTAACTTGAGTAGCTTCAGCTCCTTGGTAAGCTCCTGTATTTCTCCCTGTAATTCCTGTTTGTAGACTTCCGAGCTGGCTCTAACTTCACTTATCTCCTTGTCCACGGATGTTTTTATTGTCTCAAGACTCTGCTGGGTTTCCTCGATCGTCTCATAAAAGTATTCGAGTCGTTCCGAATTAGTGACTTGGGCTACCTTAATCTCGGCTATTACGCCCTTCTCCACCCGTTTTACTGTTTCATAGATTTCGGTGAAATTCCTGCCCCATGCGGTTTTAGTTGCAGGCAAGTCCTCGGCATTGTCACTAATTTTCTCTTCAATGGTCCTAAAATTTTCTTTTACTTCGTCCTTGTATTGATCTAGTCCATGCAGTATTCCCGTCTGTACTTTGGCTAGCCTTTCGCTAAACTCATTTGACATAGCTGACATGGAGCTATCGATTCCGGACTGGATTTCCCCTTTCAGGTTAGAAAATTTTTGCTTAACGGACACCAACTCACTCTGGACTGACGCTAGTTTTCCGTTAAATAATTTAACGTCCATGTGCAGTTTCCCTAAGTTTTCATCCGTCCTAGCTTGAATTTCCTCTAGGGCACCCTTAAGATCTTGTTTGAGTTTGTCCTGTCCTGCATTCAGTTTTCCTGTTAGTGTAAGTTCCAACTGAGTGTTATTTTCGGTTAATTTGCGTTCTAGTTGAGCATTCACATTCTCACTAATTTCACGTTTTAACAGTACACTGTTCTCACTAATCTCACGTTTTAACAAGTCATTGTTCTCACCTAACTCACGTTTTAACTCCTGTTTCAGTAAGTTATTGTTTTCATTTAATTTCCGTTTCAATAAGTTATTGTTTTCAGCTAACTCCTGTTTCAGTAAATCACTATTTTCATTTAACTCAACTTTTAGCTCCTGCTTCAATGAATTACGTTTTCATTTAACTCTTGTTTTAAACTGTCCTTCAAGTCCGCAGTCACTACCTCTAAGAGCCTACGAAGGTCCTCCATAGTCACAGTACCCATTCTAATTTGAGACAACTAGCAGTTCAGACATTGGACGGACTAGGTTCGATGGTCTAATACCCGAGTTCCGATCGACAGTCACGTGTGGATTGAATTCACAGTCATAAAAGAAGATTATTATCGCACACAACAATATCTTATAATTTACGTCCAAACTATGCGGAAATCTGCCGCAAAAGGTTAATTTTGAAAATATCATCCAGATTTTGTTTATAATATAGCACCAAGGCCCTTCCTAACCTTTAACATGAGCGTAGTTCGCCACAAAAATTTGGGCTAATAAATGTCACAAAATAAACCTGAAATTTTTAATTTGCCACTGCATCTTGTTTGCATCCAAATTCTGGACTACAAGATCGAGTTCTTTATTGGTACAGCCAATAAATCGGGCCTTAACACGTTGGCCGCCAAATCTATACCTCCTCTCATCAACTGGGAAATGTGACAGAGCAAGGATTATCACTTAATTATAGAACACAGTTATACGACAACGTTTAGAGAAAATTTACGAACACAAAATCATCCAAAAAATCATCGATAAATCGCTTAAACATAGGCCATAATAAACATCCCGCGCACGCGGTTCATGAGCTACGGCATTTATTTTTACTTCTCCACTATAATTGTGATTCTCGATTAATCTGCACTCATAACGAAGACATTACATCAAGTAACATATTTATTCCGTCATTGACTCATTAATGGATGCACAGCTCAACTGCTGGATTCAATAATATCCATCAATCAATCAACTAATCATCACAGCACAGCAAATATATAACAAATTGTATCGGTCAGATACTGCCATTTCCCAGGCCTAAATTACAATAATGAGCGCACATCAACCATTTTCAATAATAACTAATATTATGCTCATGACCTTAGGTGTTCTTTTACGCGATAATTTAGTTAAATTATTATTATTATTATTATTATTATTATTATTACTGGCCGCGCAAGATCATACGTGCGGAAGCTACTACACAATAATATTTCAGATGACTCTATTGCACACAAAACTCAACCATATGTCGCATAATTGAAGAATGAACTCTGACATGATAGAATCCACGGAATTTCTGTCCCATTTGATCTCATTAAAAGTCAAAAAATATTCAAATAGTCCAAGTTTAACGTTGGGGTCAATTTACACTTATTTCTCCTGCCACAACGAACTCGGGACAGTTGAAACACTTCTCGAAGACATCCACTCAAAACAAACTAATAGGTTCAAATACTCACTCATCCTCAATCTACCATCACCAAGAAAGAAGAGATGGAAAAATTCTAACTAATAGAAAATGTCTAAACAAATAAGTAGAGGCTATGTCATTACAATTACTTTACAAAAGGAAAGAAAGAATAACAAAGTTTAAATATTACTTGGTGGTGACTGTCGGTTGTAGAACTCGGGCTGATGACCTAGTGCATTATCACCTTACGCACCATCGATCCTCGTCACGCCCGTCTGGACTGCCTTACATTTCACTCGTGCATTGGAGACATGCTGGCGCGCTGGAAATCACACCGTTCACGAAGAAAGAAGACTGACATCCTGACTCGGACTCGAACCGGTGACCTCTTCAGTGGAAATCTTGTGAAGCTGAAACTAAAAATCACGTCTAAGACAAGGTCCAAAACTCACACCGATGTCTGATAAGATGACAAGGAAACTTAACTTTTAGAGTCTGCTGAATTATAGATGGAGTCCGCAAACATCTGAACTGCAGTTGTAACCAGTTGTAGGCTCTGAATGACGAAGTTCCCTGGCAAGCGAAGTGCGTCTTCTTCTGCCCGTAGTCGAAGCTCGAGTAATTCTTCTCAGTAAGCGAAATACGTCTTCTTCCGTCCGCAGTTGAAGCTAGAGTAATCCTCCACAAGACGTGTTCAGAGGTAGAAATTTCTGTGTAAATTTTCCCTAGGAAAATCCATTATTCGCTGTCTTAAGACAGGGGTGCGTCTCTTCCTCATAAGCGATTGGTTAATTTATTAACTTAGCACCAAATTAATAGCTTGATTGGCTGTCATAGTCAGACGTCATGCACCTTCACAATTATCGATCGAGCACTTGACACACATTCAGCCTGGTCACGTGTCATTCACGGCTGATTCCAAGGTTATTTGGCTAGCTGTCTCTGCGTTCTCCCCTCGCCTGGCCTTGAGTGGAATTCCCAACCACCTGGCATATCTCGCTCAGTCAACTCGACGTGATAAAACTCCCTTCCTGGTTCATAAATAATATTTTAACATACAGTAGAAATAAATGCCTTCCAATAAATGATTTTGCCAATTTTGAAGGGGACAGTAGCTGTCACATAATTTTCTGAAAGGTAATGCAATGTGAGATAATCTTACAAAACTTTTACCCTATTCAACGTTTCTAACTCAATCTGGCCCATGAATAGATCAGATAATATATGACCAGCCATTTAGGCCGCTAAATCTGACGTCTTATGGTACAATCCTTTGTCGATATGACGTACCGTTTTGCAGCAGTCAATCTGTAAATGAAGGTCTGCAATATTTTAAGCATGCATATACTTTCGTATGTCGACCTATATATATTCACTGATGTCGTGTTGTAGCGATCGAGAAAGGGTGTGTCTGCTATTGTAACCAGTACTCCCCACACCGACTTTGACTGGCAGTAGGAATGGGGTCCTTCTCCAACACCTGTGTAACTGGCATTAGTAAGGAAGTCCTACCATTGTAGTGAATAATTCACTTCTCGATTTGACTTGTAGAAGGCAAGGGAGCCTGCATTGTTGTTTAAAAGTCCCCTACCCGATTGTGTTTGGCTGTAGGCAAGGGTACCCGCCCTTATAAACAAATGTATCCATCTAAAATGTGACTGGTATTAGGCATAGTGGTCTGCTATTTTGATGGAAACTCACCAACTTGGTGTGTCTGGTAGTAAGCTGGCTGTAGGAAAAAGGCCTGTGATTATAATTATAACTGCACAACTCAATTTCGACTGGTAGTAGGGAAGTTGCCAAACATTCTAATGAAAACTGTAATCTGTCTGGAAGTCGGAAAGGGGGCCTGCCATTGTAACGAAAACTCCCAAATCGATTGTGACAGCGCAGTAGGCGATGGGGCCTGCAGTTATAATGATAATTTCCACACTCGATTGTGAATGGCAGTAGGCAAGTGAGCCTGCCGTTATCATCACAAATCCGTAAGAAGCACTTTACGTTGGAAACACCGTATTGGAAACCTCCCTATGCTGTTTCTCGGATAACGTTAAGAGACATGCCATTTTAAAACAATCTTATTTACTGTATGTACTGTATTTACTTCGATATTCGAATACAATGTAGAATACCGTAGCGAAGCACGGGTACATTTGCTAGTATAATATATGTGTGATGTCGAGTGGCCTAACCACGTATGAATGTGCCTAACATGAGTTCATGATATACGACAAAATACTAGTGAAATCTACTATTCTATACGTACATCCGTAAATACGATTATAAAAATCAAGTACTGTACATTGGTACAAGGTTGGCTAAATAAATCCTATCATAAACACAGATTCTACATGCGAGTCCCGGCTCACAACAAAAATCATCAATCATCAAAACGGCGTAAGGGCTGTATCACTATTTAAACAAGAAGACACAATCAATTTCAACACACAGCATAAATACACACTTCTGAAAGCAAAACAATGCAAAATAGCACAATGCACAATAAGAAGGCAGTGGGCAACATTCCCGTTTCATCCAGCTGCATATGACCGTAACATAACGTCCACCGTCGTCTCTCTTTCTCACGTCTCATGCTTGGCTAACAGCTGTAAATATTAAAAGGCAAATCACCTCACTAGACTTGGTTTGCTGTTTGGGGGCCAGTTTTACTACGGAAGCGACCTTTCACATCACACAGGGCTAACATTTATCTACGCTGATTGCACTGCTCGGTAGTGATCTCATCATTCAACAGCCTCTCCCGGGCTCAGATTAACACACTACGGAAAACTAACATCTTTCTCAAATACACATAATATTCTTATTGCCTGACAAATCATTCAAGACTTCCTTTCGAATTTCATTAAAAATCTATCCCCGTTCAAATACTGGGCTCACTCTGGCTTCTCATATAAAATGCAACATTGTCAATCGTGCACTCCGCACGAGCCCTTTAGTTCACATAAAAATCAGCATACATTTCATTAGCATCCAACGTGCAACGTCATAAGCCCTTCCATAAATATCCATGGTTCGACTCCCTGCTCAACCTTACCCCAAATAAGCCTGCAGTCTCTTTCAATGACCCTGCCTTAAATCAACGGCGTGCATGCAACACAGTCCTTCTTGTAGACACTGGAAACACACATGCAAATAAGGCATTCTAACTGAATCTATCTACTGTAATTACGAACTGAAATCAAAGTCAACGCAGCACGCGTATTGCTCTTAAAATATTTGATGATTGCGACTAGCTAAACCTTCATCCGTACAACACAGGAATAAAATACGTAGAAATACACAAAATCACACAGAACAATATACAAAAATAAACTTATCATTCCCTTGGATCCCAGCTATCTAACTATATACAGAAAATCAACGCAAAACGTGCACTCCAACCCTGTCCATATCTACAATTAACTGAAAACAAATGAGCAAATGCCATCTGGCTCAAATTTACATTTCAATTAATAACCTAATTCTCACTAGAATTTATCGTGCATCATAAATCATGCAGTTAAAAAGACAGCATGCCACTTATCTTCAGCAGCTCACACGACGCCACCCAGCGGTTTACATCGCCGCTGCGTCCTGCCCCTTACTCCATCATCATCACACGTAGCACACGCAGAAAATAAGTCCATCTTCTTCTCCCGTTGATGCAATCTTCTTCTAAAGCTCATTCCTGTAGATATGCAAAATATGTAGAAGGTTAGTTCCTCTTCACCGCTAAGCGTGCTCGATGCACAGCATCGAACCAACACAGGCTATATGAACAGTGTAGCCTTAGTACGAATTATTAATATTAGCACATCGTACGTTAGATATGAAATATCTCAGGTTCAACGCTAGTCCTTGGTAGCGGTACAACATTACATAGAACGCACTGTTACAGTTTTTCATGCGTCAGCGACCCGACTGATGATAACAACCATATGCGTCTCTCGCGCTTTTATTATCAGGTTGCAATTGAATACTTACTATTTTAAACAGTTAATGCGCATAAATAATGCCATCCTGCACGTGGTAAAGGAATTCAGTTAATTTTAAATAACACACTGTTTACTTATGCAAAAGTATACTGTTTCTCGTCTGCCTGATCACACAAAGAAAATCTGCCCACGTGGCAGCCGTCTCTCGCGTTACGTACCACTTTCACCGCGCACAGCAAAATACAGCACAAGCAAGAAGAACCCTTCACCTTAAATATCCCTCACCAGTTCGTTAGCTCAGAGGAATCCCCTAGTGTTTGAACAGGTAACCAATCAGCGGACTACCTCTGATGAACGGCTCTGTGTTTTAACTAATTAATAAGTAAAAGCGCTCAAAGTACTCAGTTTAAATATCGAAATGTATTTCAAAATTTTATCCCATATTTCTATCTTACTCAGGCCTGTGGAATAGCTGCTAATAACGGATTTAATTACCCAAATTATGACGATCACAGCACTGCCACAACAAAGTTGGTCATTCTGGAGTCTTTGTCACAGGCTTCCCTACATTCAAATCAGGCACGCTTTTAGCTTCTTATTGGCTAGATCCAACTGGTGGTGTGATACTCCCTTACACGTGCGCACTGCTATTCACTTGCTTCAAAACTGTAAAATCACGCTGCTAACGGAAAATTACCGGCGAGTTTCTCACACTTTACACTCCAACTGATCTCCGGTCTCGTCTCCAACTTGCTGCGTTTGAACCACCAGACTGCTGTCCACGTTGAATATATGATTAAATGCTTAAATGAGGCGTCTGGGTAAGGCTCACTAGTATGAACGTCGTGTCAAGGTACTCGCAATAACGACTTACAGTTTCGAATGGAATAGTTTTCGGGGGCATTCTGCCAACTGAAGTATCACTATGACGAAGTATAATATAAAAAAGGTTGACACGTAGTTGACTTTCAAGAGATGGTAAAGGTTATACCTAATTCTACCAGAGGCACGGGCTGATTTACTGACCCTCTCCTTACCACACCTCATGGACTTGACACCGTCTTGCGCCAATCGTTAAAACTAATCTACTGTACCAGTTAACTTGCTCCCTTGTCCATGCCATTGGCATGAGCGTTTACTACGTTCTCCATGAAAAAACTAAATTTCTATTTTGTTTTGACTTACAATCTTTTCCATGTCAACGTCTCAATTCTTTTCTTCGTCAAGTGTGAAAACAACATTATATGGTTTCGCGTCCCTAAAATGTCTTTAGTGGAAGGAAAAAACACAGCTTGCTCTTTCTGAGGAGAGAATTACTAGAATAAAGGTTTTGGGGAATCTGGGGGTGAATTTGGGGCTCAACACAGTCAGACGAATGCAAGAACTGAACATGGTTTGTGCACACAAAGTAAAGTTGGTAGTTCAACAAATGACAAGAGAAACTAGGCAGAAGGCGAGAAGGAATTTAATGGATGGCAGTGATGAGGAAGAGGATCCACACTGTTCAGCAGGACGTTTCCAGGTCACCAGAGTCACGAAAGTGTGAGCTCCTGTGTGGCTATACTTACCACTAATCTTATACCTTCATATCTTCCACACAATATAAATAACATTTGTTTGAGCGCCAGTTGCTTTTTAAAAAAATTGGTAGAGCATGCCTCATATCTCAATTATCTCAAGGCGTGAGGTGATAAACTCACACATCTGGCAATATACAGGTATATGGATCAGGACAATATTAGATTACGGTTGCATTTCCACAATTGAGGATTGTACATGGAACTAGAATCACTTATTATAATTAAAATAAAACTGAGTTTATGACTATAATTTACGTCACAATGAACAAGCATTGACGTATTTTAATTTAACAAAACAAATATATATAGTGAGATTTGCGGTAACATTTAAAAAGAAAATTTAATCTAAACAAAGAAAGCTATTGGCATGAACTTGAAGTGAAATGTGATATCGCCGCTTATTACATTCTTCTTCGTGTTATGAGTGCAGAACATGTCTGATGCTTTAATTACCTGATGCCTGCATATACCGCTGATGAACATGAAATTCCTGGAAAAACATATGAGCTGAAGTCGGGAGCCGTCTGCTGTTATCTTCTTATGTAACAAGAAGTTGACCTACATACCATGTACGCGTGTAGGAAGCTCCAATGTAATTACGTCCACTCAATAGACCGTAAGAAATTGGAAAATATTGAAACACCTTGTGAAGTCTATCCTCACAAGTAAATGATGTTTCACTATCAGCATAGTACCAGTCTCTACTCGGATCAACTACCACTTGTAGACCTCCTCGATGATTCCAAAACCTCTTCAAACACAACTCTTAGCTCTGACCACTACTCTAAAACCACTGACCATCACTCTTCCTTCACTTCTTCCATTTGATTCATATGATCTGATACCTCTCACCACCGTTGTATCGACTTTTATAACCTCGTGATGATCACTCGTTTCCCTACTCTCGGGTCATCCCTTCCACCTCAACATACAGTAGCTGGCGAATACAGACACTTGGTCGCAATCACGTGCCCACGCACTGATGTCATTAGTCATGTGTCGTCTAAGCGTGCCCAAGCGGATTGCAGACGACTATGCTGCATGCGTCACCGGGAAACCTACTTGCACATTACATTCTCAGTTAAACTTAGCCTCTGTTGCAAAGTACTCTGCCAGCTCATCTGGCCAGAGTTACAAGCCACAGAATGACTATTTGAAACCAACAAATCTCACTTATTACAATACAGAATAATTACAAACAAAATTCACTTAACCTATGATTAAATGCAATAATATGCGTGATACCTAATTATTACAGTCTAAATGATGAGAAACAGAATATAAAATCTCATGAATCGGGTTAATAATAATAAT
The DNA here is from genome assembly GCF_040414725.1 of Anabrus simplex. Classification (NCBI taxonomy): domain Eukaryota; kingdom Metazoa; phylum Arthropoda; class Insecta; order Orthoptera; family Tettigoniidae; genus Anabrus; species Anabrus simplex. The sequence continues at coordinate 1,672,155,736 of NC_090265.1, forward strand.
AATAATAATAATAATAATAATAATAATAATAATAATAAATACTGAATGGAATCTGTAACCCTGTTGTACCGTTACACCTGCTGTGATTTACTTTTCAAAGTCTTCACAGCTTTATGTCTCAGAATTACATTTTTCACTATAAGTAGTCCATTTTTTCTGAAACTAAAGATAGAATAATGAGATGTTTGTATACTGCTCATCTTTATGTTTCAAATGTATGGTACTTATTTTATTTAAAAAATATTGCAATTTAGCTCCATCTTATTAAAACATAATCTGAAATTGAAATTTAAAAGTCATATTTTTTAAAAAATAACTCATTCTTTATTAAACATTTACCATAATTATATTACAGTGTTTGCAAGAACAGTATATCGGTCGACGAGATAAAATATGGGTAATATCTTGTTTACTTTCTGAGATAATGGGAAAGCGACTATGTCGATTTTACATTAGCAGCATAGGACATACAATCTTACCTTTAATTAAATTTGTCGTTTTAGTAGAAATTAACGGGAGGCTATCCCAATGTAATATGATTACAGATACGACGTTGCCGAAGGCGAGGTGTGAAGTGATCAAATTTTGAATAGAGGTAATTAATCATGTTACTAGAAGAATGTTAAAGGGGAAGGGAAGCCTACAGTGGAGAAGGTGGAGCTGTTAGACAATGATCCTATATCATTGTTCATATATGGGCCATATTTTTCTCTCCCATGTGTTCGTTATAATGTATACTTGGTTAGAATAGATTCGTGTCTACTTCTGGTTTTACGTCAATCTCCACTATTTTTAAATTCGCTATACTTCTATGCTCTCACTAGGGACCGCCTGAACAGTAAACTAGCTGTGTGTGGTGACAGAGTCTCGTTCTTATCACCAAGCTGGAGATAGCGAATGGGCATTATTTCACAGGGAATAGCGCTCTGCAGACGCTGCAGACTTAACTAATGTGATATAATACGCTTATCTCTCTGGGTAGGATTACTACAGTTCGTGGAGTGGAAATAGTTCTGATATCTATCAACTGTGGTCGGTCACCTCTCTCTCTCTCTCTCTCTCTCTCTCTCTCTCTCTCTCTCTCTCTCTCTCTCTCTCACACACACACACACATACACACAAGACTGCTGAGTACTACTATCCGCGAAACTTTTAGTGATACTTCGGCTCCCCAGTGCTGAATCGGTGCACCTCGGTTTTCTTCGAGATTCGTATTGCCAACCTCTGACACAAAAATATGAATCGATTATGCATCGCCGTGAGACATCTGGCGGTATAATTGCAACACTTTAAATACTGTTGTTACTTACACAGCAAACACAAAATATAGGTTAAGCTTGAACATGAGCGAGGGAAATCAAAGTACATCATAGGAACAACCTAGAACTCCTACACGGAAACAATGGACTAGAAAAATTCATATCGATCGATCATACCATCGATTCAATTCAGATTTCATTTCCATTCCGTTGGCAGTACTACCGGAACCGTTGTAGCTCTCTCCTTACTCCTCACTCACGTAAAACGAAGTGACAATATAAACTTCGCGGATAGTAGACTGTTCTCAAACAACCTGAATACAGTAATATCTCGTTTAGCACTGACTCTTTATAAAGTTGTTATAATTTTAACACTTACAGCGCAGGGTGTATCCTGGATAATTCTTCTCAGTGGACCAGAACGGATCTTTAAAAAAAATCATTTTAAATGGTCCCAGTAAGAGCAAAGAACAAAGTCACCTCCGTACAGGCCATCAAGGCCCCTGGAGGCTTGGAAGATAAAGGCTTCCAATATCCGTAACCTCGGCCCTCGGTGGGGCGGAGTGGTTGGCTCAGTGCCCGACCACCTTTTCCCCCAATAATTAACCTGGTACTCATTTCTGGTGTAGGCTGAGTGAACCTCAGTACCATATGTACCTACGGAAGTGGAAATCTCGTTTCTTAAATTTTACGACTCCTTGACGGGGAATCGAACCCACTTCCTTCCGAGTGAACCGAGCAAGCCTTTACCGCCTCGGCCAGGCAGCCCCTAATGGTCCCCATAAATTGACATAAATCGAATAAACACATGTATGATAAATCAGGATGTTTCTTTCACGGTTTATGTCAGAGGATTAGGAGCTATATAGTACTGAAACCATTCAGCATCGACCATGTGTATCAATGTCACTCGCAGACAAATGCCACTGTTCAACTCCATGTATTTTTTTATAAATATGGCATAACGTGTATTTCCAAATAATAAATATATGTATGGTAAGTTCTAGATGTAGTTTTTACCACAAATAAATAATGAGTAAATACCACATGAAGTCTACAACCATTAAATAAATATTTGTTTAAACTTAGAAAAGTAGAAAAGTAAATAAGTCCAACTAACATTGTTAACACAATCAGAAATTTTAACAAATAGGTTCTCTAAATACTAGATACACTTCTCCAAATATAATTTATAATATTGCAACTCAGGGTCGACAATGTTGACGGCCAGCAGCCAGTGCACGGCGCTCTTCATACCCCTCTAAATATTGTCTAATATAACATTTAAATTTCCTAGTTCTTGCTACCCTTCCGCAGGTGTGACATTCCACCACTACAACGCTACAAAGTAACCCTCCCATATTATATTTTACCACCCGATAGTTGAAGCTTACTATCTCCAAGCTAGCGGCTCTGTTCAATGTGCACTTTAGGTTTATCGCATCTTCTATTCTCTGCGGGAAAAGAGCTACTTTGGACTCTGCTTTACGACCGCTCCGAGCCTGGGGATTCCACTATGTCACGTCTACAAGAAACTTATTCAGGGATTACACGTGATCTACAATGATATTGCCGTGAGCAAGCATTTTTATTTATTTTGCTTATTTTGCATGAGAGAAGGGAATCCATGAAAGAACTGAGACACGGACGCAAGATTTATGGCGTAGAATGCCTGACATAAATCAACCAATCTGTATTCAGGGCAGTCGCCAAGGTGGAAGATTCCCTATCTGTTTTTTACCTAGTCTTTTCTTAAATAATTGCAAATAATTTGGAGATTTATTGAACATCTCCGTTAGTAAATTATTCCAATCCGTAACTCCTCTTCCTATAAAGGAAAATTTGCCCCAATTTGTCCTCTTGAATTCCGACTTTATCTTCAAATTGTGATCTTTCCTACTTTTAAAAACACCATTCAAACGTATTCGTCTACCAATGTCAATTTACGCCATCTCTCCACTGACAGCTTGGAACATACCACTTAGTCGAGAAGCTCGTCTCCTTTCTCCCAAATCTTCCCAGCCCAAACTTTGCAATATTTTCGTAACGCTACTCTTTGTGGAGATTTGTTTTTCAGTCGCTCACAGTCGCGTAATTTATTTTTTACTATACAATCTAACATTATCCGCAAAAGCCTTATTTGTGATTTCAGTTCCTTATATATATATATAAAACAGAAAGGTCCATAAAACTCCCTTGAGGTACCCTCCTTTTAATAATTATCGGATCAAATTCTTCACCTACTCTAATACTCTGAGTTCTATTTCCCGAGTTTGAGACAGCAGAGAGCAACGAATATAGGTCTGCGCTTTAGTGATTGTTGCGAAGATGGTGCTGTTGTAGCTAAGGAAACTCTATCGCGGGAGAGAACAAAGGCACGGGACATGAAGGGAGAAGTACAGGAAGGTGTGGTTTAAGCGGCTTTGTGGCCATTGTTCACGATAATCCGGACCGAACTCGCCAACATTCTGTATTCTAGAAGTACGATACACTGCCTGGGCTGATCTATACCACGTCAAGCATTTGATGATTAATTTATTCTTATTATTAATCTTCGCCTTCTTTTTCTGATACAGTGTATTCGCAGATGACCAACATGGAGAAAATGTCTCCTTACTTTGTGTTTCCCGCATCACAACCGCCGTATCGTGGATGTCGAATGTTCCTCGTCCACGATAATCTTTCCCAGCCAATTTCACGTTTCTATTCTATAATTTGATTTATGGAAAGAGAAACTAAGAAAAAAAGGGACTGCATCGTGAGCTTGGCTTTCGCTGATGACCAGAGACGGCAGGACTACTAGACAAATGACCACACAAACAAATTAAATTAAATTAAATTAAATTTTATTATTTTAATTTTCAAGGGTTGGACATGCAATGGATATTGCTGCTGCGTCCAATTTGTCTTCCTGAATTCCATATTTATATTCATATTGTGATCTTCCCTACTTTTAAAACCAGCAATCAAACTTATTCGTCTACTAATGTCATTCCACATCGTCTCTCCACTGACAGCTCGGTACATAACACTTAGTCAAACAGTTCGTCTCCTTTCTCCTAAGTCTTTCCAGCCCAAACTTTGCAACATTTTCGTAACGCTATTACACTGACTGACAGAGCAAATGCAACACCAAGAAGGAGTGGTCAGAACTTTATGCCAATTGCAGGGTAGACTGACGTCACTGAGGTATGCTCATGATGTGAAATGCGCCGCTGTGCTGCGCACGTAGCGAACGATAAATGGGACACGGCGTTGGGGAATGGCCCACTTCGTACCGTGATTTCTCAGCCGACAGTCATTGTAAAACGTGTTGTCGTGTGCCACAGGACACGTGTATAGCTAAGAATGCCAGGCCGCCGTCAACGGAGGCATTTCCAGCAGACAGACGACTTTACGAGGGGTATGGTGATCGGGCTGAGAAGGGCAGGTTGGTCGCTTCGTCAAATCGCAGCCGATACCCATAGGGATGTGTCCACGGTGCAGCGCCTGTGGCGAAGATGGTTGGCGCAGGGACATGTGGCACGTGCGAGGGGTCCAGGCGCAGCCCGAGTGACGTCAACACGGTGGCAGCCCCGCACGCCACGTCAACCGCCATTCTTCAGCATGTGCAAGACACCCTGGCTGTTCCAATATCGACCAGAACAATTTCCCGTCGATTGGTTGAAGGAGGCCTGCACTCCCGGCGTCCGCTCAGAAGACTACCATTGACTCCACAGCATAGACGTGCACGCCTGGCATGGTGCCGGGCTAGAGCGACTTGGATGAGGGAATGGCGGAACGTCGTGTTCTCCGATGAGTCACGCTTCTGTTCTGTCAGTGATAGTCACCGCAGACGAGTGTGGCGTCGGCGTGGAGAAAGGTCAAATCCGGCAGTAACTGTGGAGCGCCCTACCGCTAGACAACGCGGCATCATGGTTTGGGGCGCTATTGCGTATGATTCCACGTCACCTCTAGTGTGTATTCAAGGCACGTTAAATGCCCACCGCTACGTGAAGCATGTGCTGCGGCCGGTGGCACTCCCGTACCTTCAGGGGCTGCCCAATGCTCTGTTTCAGCAGGATAATGCCCGCCCACACACTGCTCGCATCTCCCAACAGGCTCTACGAGGTGTACAGATGCTTCCGTGACCAGCGTACTCTCCGGATCTCTCACCAATCGAACACGTGTGGGATCTCATTGGACGCCGTTTGCAAACTCTGCCCCAGCCTCGTACGGCCGACCAACTGTGGCAAATGGTTGACAGAGAATGGAGAACCATCCCTCAGGACACCATCCGCACTCTTATTGACTCTGTACCTCGACGTGTTTCTGCGTGCATCGCCGCTCGCGGTGGTCCTACATCCTACTGAGTCGATGCCGTGCGCATTGTGTAACCTGCATATCGGTTTGAAATAAACATCAATTATTCTTCCGTGCCGACTCTGTTTTTTTCCCCAACTTTCATCCCTTTCGAACCACTCCTCCTTGGTGTTGCATTTGCTCTGTCAGTCAGTGTATTTTATTGGAAATCATCCAGAACAAATCGAGATGTTTTTCTTTGGAGTTTGGGAAAGCAGAGAGCAACGAATATAGATTTGCGCTTTAGGGATTGTTGCGAAGATGGTGCTGTTGTAGCTGAGGAAACTCTGTCGCGGGGGAGAACAAAGGCACGGGGTGTGAAGTGAGAAGTACGTAATCCGGATAAGGGTCCCATACACTAGAACCATACTCTAGTTGGGTCCTTACCAGAGACCTAGAGCAAAGCAAAGTCATCTCCGTACAGGCCATGAAGGCCCTTGGAGGAGTGGAAGGTAAAGGCTTCCACCATTCGTAACCTCGGCACGTGATGGGGCAGAGTGGTTAGCTCTACGCCCAGCCGTCTTTGCCCCCAGGAATTAACCTGGTACTCATTTTCGGTGTAGGCTGAGTGAATCACAGGGCCATATGCAGCTCCGGAAGTGGAAATCTTGTTTCTTAAATTTTACGACTTCCTGACGGGGATTCGAACCCACGTCCTTCCGGGCGAACCAAGCACGCTTTTACCACCTCGGGCAGGCAGCCGCTTAAATCTTTACTACAACCCCTAAATACCCTCATAACTATGTGCAGAGATTTGTACCCTTTATTTATTATCCTGTTTATGTGTTTACTCCTATGAAGATCTTCCCTTATATTAACTGCTATGTACTTACAGTGATACCCATAAAGAACCTTCACCCCATCAACGCAATAATTAAAACTGAGAGGATTCCTATTTGTGAAACTCACAACCTGACTTTTTTAACACCATTTATCACCATACCTTTGCCTGCTGTCATCTCACAACATTGTCGAGGTATGTTTGCAGTTGCTCACAATTTTGTAACTTATTTATTACTGTATACAGTACAGTATAAATTCATCCTTAAAAAGCCTTACCTCTCATTTCTGTTCTTAACTCATATCGTTTATATGTATAAGAAACATGAAGGTCCAATAATTCTGTCTTGAGGAATTCCCCTCTTAATGATGGCAGGATCCGACAATGCTTCACCTATGTACATTAATTCTCTTAGTACCTTTTTTTTTTAGGAATATAGCCACCCATTCAGTTCCCTCTTCTTAGTCCTGTGCACTCATTTTTGCCAGTAATCTCCCATGATGTACCCTATTAAATGCCTTAGATAGGCCAATCGCGATAGAGTCCATTTGACCTCCTGAATCTAAAATATGTGCTTTATCTTGCTGGAATCTTAGAAGTTGAGGTTCGGTAGAATAACCTTTCTTAAACCCAATGTCCCTGACAAGTTCGAAATGAAACTGTTAAATTTACAATTTGGAGATTCGTTAAAGGTCAAATATAAACACAAGGAGTACTTGGCTGATTTTTACAAGAAGATCTCCTAAAGCAGATTGCCGAGATTGTATCCACTTGCTGTACGGATATTAGGAGAGGTGTGTTCGGTTCGACATTTATGGGTGCGAATAATTATTTTCAGTTATTAATCTTTGCTAAGTCACATCCCGACGTACCTTCTCAGACCACAAACTAACATGCAGTCTTTGTTTGCAAATTGCCCAGACATGATGTCCTAATATTGATAAACTAAAGGAAAACGAAACAGAAAATGCAGGAAAATATCGACAAAATTGTTCTGTATGGCTCTCTTGTAAATTTCAAAGAAAATAATGTTATATACTGTACCGTACCCAACGGTAAATACTCTCTAGGACGATGCCTCCATTCCTGTATGAACATCCGACTAACTCAGTGTTGGGCAGAGAGTGGGTTGGTTGTCGGTTGGGTCAGGATAAAAGTCGAAGTTCTACTCTAAACATAAGTAAATGACAGGAAAATTTAGGTATAACACGAATGAGAAAGAATCATATGGGGTAAGATGAATTTATTTATAAATATCCCCGAATCATTCTACTTGAAAATTAATAAAATCAAATAATAAAATAGCATTATAAAATTTCAAAATAAAATAAATATCTGAACATTTACAACGTTAATTATTTAAAGAAACAAAATTGAAATAAAGTATCAAGCACAACAATGAATACTTGTATACTTTCAAAACTGATCTTCTTCTTATTTGTCCATAGTTCATGGGATATATGATAATACGTGTACGCATACACTGCTATGTAGTTATTTCGCATGGAGTCACACTCTAACTCATCACAACGATACGGTTATGAATTTAATTTAAATCGAGAGTCGCCAAAAAATTTCTTACGTTAAAGAAAATTACAATAAAAAGAAAAGTTACGATGAAAAAGAAAAACTAGGACGCTATGGGACGTGATATGAACTATGTAAAATACTAGTGGCATGTCCTACGCTACATTTACAACAAATCAAATAAGCGACACTAAACACATCTATTTACATCGGATAAAGAGAAAAAGTCTTACGTGCTACACAGATTCTACGTGAATCGCGGTTCACCACAAAGGATCTAGTCAGAACTAGATTGACCATCAATAAAATTCAGCACTCGGGCTGTTCCCCAATAAAACCAACGAGACAAGGTATTCAAACAACGAGAAACAATATACGACATCATCCTGAAAGGGAAAAACATATAAATAGCCACCAATATCATGTAGAAAGCAATGGGCAACATTGCCTCCTTCTGCTGCATTTGAGCTCTCAACAGCGCGATCATCCGTCATGTATTTCCGGGTAGGCTGCGAGCTGAAAGGAAATGTTGAACTCAACACTGTACTAAAGTATGGATTCTGTCTCTCCAAGATTGTTACAAGGAAATACCATCTCATTCGCGCCGTCTAATACAAACACGGCCAATATATCAGCTTGCAATGAGATAACGTCTTTCGTCGGCTATACGGAAAGTCACGTATGATCATTCCTTCCTAGCATGCTTTTACCATTTAACACACATCAAACTCATTAGTCTAGAATTCATTCCGTCAATTCTGATAACAATATACTCTCAGAAGACAATTGGCAGGTACATATCCACTGCACATTATTCTCTCACATATCAGGCATCCAATCGGCCTGCATAAACACTTTATCATTCTGCATGCAATCTTATTTCTCATATCTCTTATGAATCACATTGGCCTTCTACATTATGAGATCCGGTTCGTTCCCTGTGCAAATCATTGGGCAAAAACAGATTCCAACCTAAATTCTAAGATCCTATTCTTTCAACGTTCTTATGCAGCTCCTTCGGACAGCTTCTGAAATACCATGCGTCATGTAATTAGCTATACCTGTCTCCCTGAATAACCAAAATAAAATGACGTAGTAAGTATATAACTTTAATCTTAGATGAAGTTGTCAATCTAATCCTCCTAGCATTTATATATATATAAGGAAAACTCGGAATATTCTACACTAAGTAAACATCCATAACTGAACAAAAAACTAATCCTAACAAATCCCTCATTATCCCAACTATCGAGTCATAAATCAGAATGAAAATGGAAAGTACATGCATTATTCTCTTATCCGTATATACAACAATATCAAAATGAATCAAACACATGCAGTCAGGCTTACTATACATGAAATAAAAACCCTATCTAAACTGCCCTAGTACTTTAGCATAATTCATATAACATTTCATAATTAACACATGCGCCTTATCTTAAATTTGTGGCGACTCCCGGGATACATGGTAGCAGCTTACATCCCTGCTATATATAGGTATCTACTCCATGTCGATCACAGCTTCAACACGTGGAAATGCACTTCCTTCTTCCATAAGCGAAGCCATCTTCTTGTTGAAAAGTTATTTACACTGGAACACAGAAAGCTTGGGATGAATATCTCTTCACCGCTCAATGCTACACGTGCCAACAACCCTTGGTGATGAAATGATCCAAACACACTGTCACATTAATAATGCAAACTTCAACTTTGAGGGTATATACACAGTTTTGAGAGCGGTACGCGGTACGCTACGATAGTTCTTCGCGAAACGCGACCGATACGAAAATGTGAGACAATGACACGTCTCTCCTGCACTTGCTACACTGCGGCTAATTTTCACCGTCTATGTTGACTTTATATTATAAAATAATGTAATTTTCAATTTACTCTGGAACAGTTATATCTTCCATGTGCACGACTGAAACACTTGTTTGAAATCATATACTGTTACTGGTATAACACTTCAATATCCGCGATCACGATAACACTTCTACGCTGTCCAAGCAGCCCGATCACAATACACTTCTGCATTATCCAAGCTCTTCGATCAGAATGACGCTCTCCACAGTTTGGGTACTGAGGAAACCTTGGTAACGCCGTTCCAACTCTGGGGTTCCCGGTTGTCTAAACAAACCACCAATCAAAAAGCTTGCTATGTATGATGACACAATATTAATTATAATACATTTATGAAACACAGTTCAAACAATAGCAAATCTCTTCCTCTTAGTATATCGTATTCCTGATTATATTTTGCTTCTAGACCTATGGAAAACCCATGAATGACAGAAATTAACTGAAGCAACTATACACGTTGGTCAACCTGGGAATTAAGACTTGGGGCGTTGTAGACTCCATACTTGCCAAATCCTCACGTTCTCATTGGCCGAAATATTGCTTGGTCATCACCTTGTACACGTGCCGATCCTTCCCAACGCTTGGTTACGCTAAGCTATTCTCACGGTCACAAAGAAGTGTTAAACAATATCCAGCGACTTGATGTCTCCATCGACTTCCTGTCTCAGCTATCTTGGGATTCAATACTTTAACATTTCTAACTGTAATTTATATGAATCAAATTTATGTATATTTGTCAAATAATACTCTGAATACTTCTTATGAGCCGGCAGGATACGGCTCAATACTGTTATTGCTTACGTTATAACATGGATTTCCTTCATATAAACTACAACTGTTATATATATTCTCATAACATAGAAATGTAATTGTTTATAATATGTGGCCAGTTGTGTTTTTCAGGTAATCAGCATTAACATTACGATGTAAAGAACGTCTGTTGTATTACTGACACCAAATCTGTTTCCTTTTTCTGCTACGTCACTGCATCCCACACGCCTCAAACCATTTCCTCTTCCCCTGAGGTAGCGAGGAAGCAGTGCATAGCGCGGTTGCGTCGCAAGCTGAACTTGTCTATACTTTTTTTTTGCTAGTTGCTTTACGTCGCACCGACACAGATAGGTCTTACGGCGACGATGGGACAAGGAAGGGCTAGGAGTGGGAAGGAAGCGGCCGCGGCCTTGATTAAGGTACAGCCCCAGCATTTGCCTGGTGTGAAAATGGGAAACCACGGAAAACCATTTTCAGGGCTGCCGACAGTGGGGTTCGAACCTACTATCTCCCGAATACTGGATACTGGCCGCACTTAAGCGACTGCAGCTATCGAGCTCGGTGCTTGTCTATACTAGGAGCTTATATGACGGAGTGAGATGACGTCACACAGGTACTTCCTGTCCTCCGCGGCACTAACGCGAGGAACGTCAAGTGGCACATTTACATTTGATGCACTAGAACAGTTAGTGCTTTCTATTCAGTCGAAAATCTCTTCTCCCTTCCCAAAGAAGGTCAAACATTTTCCTTGATGTGACACACCACTGTTTACTGAAACGAACTCATTAGACATAATTACTTTGAACAATACTTGCAAATGAGAGACGACGCAATGTCGCTCGCTTGCCTCAGTACGTGCTCGTTGGTGAATGGAGATTCGTGGCGGGGAAGAGGATGTAATACGTTTGCTTGCACGTGCGAGTCTGGAATCTGATGTCTATGTAATAGATACCACAAAATAATATGTTTTAAAAGTTCAAAACATTCATTGTAGAATGCAAACTTTCAGGCAAATTTCTTTTTAAATTACATCGCCTATGTTACTGGAATCTTCGAGGCCCAAAATGGGTTCGAAGCCCGCTGTCGGCACCCCAGAAAATCGTATTCCGTGGTTTCCTATTTACATACCAGGCTGTACCTTAATTAAGGCCACGGTCGATTCCTTGCCACTTCTATTCCTTTCTGTCCCATCGCCACCATAAGCCCTATCTGTGTCGGTGCTACGTAGAGCAAAGAAGTAATCTAGACGCTCGTGGCGTGTGGGCCTCCACTTATTTGCGCCCCTGATCAATCACCATTGATTTACACTAAGGACTGTCACCCAGATGGCAGATTACCTATCAGTTATTTACCTATTATTATTATTATTATTATTATTATTATTATTATTATTATTATTATTATTATTATTATTATTATTATTATTATTATTATGCATTTATTTACATGGCGTGACTCAGGCTATAAAGCCTGGTATTCTGCCAAACCATGCCTCAAAATGTACATAAAGTTTAACATAATTATATTACACATAACTTATTACACACATGCGCGCGCTATAATAGGCTAAACTTTACACATAGTTATTATAAAACACATTAAAGAAAAGAAAAAACGTATATAAAATAACCCAGAATACGGAGAATTGTTCTAATGTATAAATAAAAACAAATATACTGTAGTCAAACTTAGTGGCACACGGAATGAAATAACCAAACGGGAAAACAGAAGTAATGTATGTACATTCAACTTGATCAGATTAAGTATCGCTGAAAACATTTCTCTTTAAATACCGGTTCAGATAGGGTATCCCTTACGTCATTGTGTAACTAATTCCTTGTTCGAATTGTACTGACAACAAATAGAGGGTGGATCTGTGATTCGGTATTTTGAGGGTTAGGTTAGCTGCACCTCTGATCGGGATGTTATGAATGGTTGAGAGCAGCTGGAAAGAATATATTATATAAGAGAGTGCCTGCTTGTATATTACTTTGTAGAACATAAGCAACGAATGAAAGTTACGACGCTGGTTTAGTTTAAGCCAATTTTTCTCATGGAATGCTGGAGTAATATGATGAAATTCTGGAACGTCCATTACAAAGCGGACGCTAGCATTTGAGCTCTCTGGAGTCTATTAGAGAGGGCACCACTTACTCTGTCTTACACGACGTCACAGTTCTCAAATGATTTCAAAGAAGTTTGAAATATATCGAACCTCCTCCCTTGCTAAACTATTCCAATTCCCATAACTAATTCCCCTTCCTGTAAACGAATATTTCCCCAATTTGTCCTCTTGAATTCCAAATTTATCTCCATAATATGAACTTTCACACTTTAAAAAATTATGTTCGTCCATTCACGCAATCTACAAATCCTAGCCTATATGGGGATGAGTAGGGGCGCGTACCTTACACCTGGAAACGAACTATCTCGTCTAATGTATGGTAACAACAACAGAAAAATCTGAAAACATTGTTTCCCCAAAAACAAATCTCAGGAAGTCTAAGGCTAAACGAGGACTGTAAAGCCAGTGGAAAATCGAAGAAATGTTACTTAAATTACTAAACTGTAAATGAATTTGGAATTAAATACGATTTTACATTATTTGTTACCTGATAGATGTAAGTTCAATCCACTCAGTAACGAATATTCGCCTGATGAGACTGATGAGGCTGCACACCCGCCATACAGCCTATGTGGAGAAGTTGCCGAGATCACCATAACCAGGTTAGAGGAACTTGGTCACAAATTCATTCGAATTATAATTGTATTTTCGTAAGTATCTAAGCTGTAATACGTAATCCACTTCTCGTCAACAGTAGTTTCAGGAAAGGATCATATTACAGGATGCTGTATTCAGTTCTTGTTATTCCGGATACACCGCGATTACTGGTAAATGGTTCCCTAGGTGTAAAATTTATAACCACAAGTGAATTTAAGGCAGCTATTATAAAATTAAAATCCAGAAATTCATGTGGCCCTGATGGGATATCTCCCTACATCCTAAAAGCATGTTCCGAAATATTACTCATTCCTCTTCTGAGAGTGTATAATTTGATACTTAAGAAGAAGACATTTCCCAAAGCCTGGAAAATATCGAGAGAGTGTCCAATATTTAAATATAGGGACAATAAGTTGATTGAGAATTATAGATCTGTCTATATTTTATGCGCTCCTTGCAAAATCCTAGAACAGATCGTGTATTGTCGTATTTTCGCTCATGTAAAAAGGGCTATAAGTGAATATCAGCATGGCTTTATGCCTGGTAGACCAACAATAAGCAAACTTGTTAATTTCACACAGTATTCTTTTAATGTTCCACATAGGGAGGGAAATGTTGATGTAATTTACTTGGATTTTTCGAAAGCCTTTGACGAAATTGATCACGACATTTTATTGAAAATCCTCTCTTAATTTGGAATGACTTCGCCAATGCTAACACTGATTTCATCCTACCTTAGAGACAGAAAACAGTATGTAGCATATCGCAATTGTAATTCAGACATTTTTCTGTACAATCTGGTATTCCGCAGGGTTCAAACCTGGGTCCGTTGCTGTTTAACCTTTATGTCAACCATCTCCCATCTAAGGTTCAGTTTGCAAACTGTCTTTTATATGCTGATGATGTAAAGCTTTACAAAGAAATAAAATGTGATGGAGACATCGACAAAATACAAAGCGAATTAAATCAATTATACGAATGGAGTATAGAAAATAATTTATATTTCAATATAAACAAATGTTGCTTCATAAAAAAGTACACACGAGAAATCCCCTAAATAACACGTGTACTCTGTCAACAATGAATTACTGACACAGGTTAATACAATTAATGATGTAGGAGTACGTTTCACAAGCAATTCGTCGATTAACGCACACATTTATGTCACAATTAATGATGACTACAAAAAAGTGGACTTCTTAATCCGACACACCAGAGACCTGAATAATATCCAAGCCCTCACACTTTTGTTAAACCCACTTGTGAGGTCTAAACTTGAGTACGCGTCGGTAATTTGGTCTTCCCTTTATAAATCTTATCGTCCAGTTTACTGAGTGTGTGCTAATAGTGGAGGCGAGGGCGTTTCACCCTTCATCGAGCAGTCCAGCGCAATAAGGTAATGGCAGCTATTTAATAACTAGGTGATAGTCTCCGAAAGCTCACTCGAGGGGAAGGTGTCCTATCTTCAGTTATGTAATCTTAAATTTCCAATCTTCTAAAATGTAACCTTCTACTGTCAATTTCAAACAGCCTAAAAGCACTTAGCTTAAATTCGGGAATAGAGAGTGTGACACTCTGTCGAGTTCCCTACCAACTTGTACTTGAGGTGACTATGTTTTGTAACCGTTTTCTATCTTTAGCCTTGTAACTTAATTTTTCTCGATCTAGTTACCCCGGTAGTATGGGATTAGCCTCTGTAACATCGGGCAATGAGCCCTACTAGTGTTTTAAACTTCTCAGTGTCAGTTCAAAGACTGCAAGTGTCTGCCCCCGTATCACTTTGATTTTCGGGCCAGTAACATTAACCTGTGTTTTTCTTCATTCCCACCAAGGCTCGGTGGAATGAGTATTCGATACTCCTGTAAAACTTAGTTACTTCGGTTAAGTGGTTAAACCGTTGAGAGTTTGAGACAGTGAATTCTGTTTGAACTATTAAATGGGTGTTGTGCCTCGAGAGGCCTGGAAAATGTAAATTTCAGTGAGCAAAAATGCTCGGGTTGTAATTGATATAAGGAGCGCCGTCTCCTAGACAATTCTTAGAGCACTGACGCTCTTTCCATTTTGTAGAAGTGTTCGCAAATCTCTGTAAATTAAAGAATAGCCCTGTCTCCTAAGAAATATATACTTAAATAGGTGTATTTAATATAAATGTACCGGGCGAGTTGGCCGTGCGCGTAGAGGCGCGCGGCTGTGAGCTTGCATCCGGGAGATAGTAGGTTCGAATCCCACTATCGGCAGCCCTGAAAATGGTTTTCCGTGGTTTCCCATTTTCACACCAGGCAAATGCTGGGGCTGTACCTTAATTAAGGCCATGGCCGCTTCCTTCCAACTCCTAGGCCTTTCCTATCCCATCGTCGCCATAAGACCTATCTGTGTCGGTGCGACGTAAAGCCCGTAGCAAAAAAAATAATATAAATGTATATTTAAAATAAATACTTCAACTTATTACCAAAAATTAAATAGATAATGAATATAGGTTATTATATATTTATACCTATATCTAAAAAATATTATATAAACATTTATTAATATATAAATCTATATTTAATATATATGTAGATATATACCCCCTACAATGCAAGAAATATCTATAAGATCCTCTTTTTCTCTCTCAAGTATATTTGTTATTAACATTATCGGGGGTTTGCATATCAATAAGTTATTATTAATTAATGTACCTTTTCTATGTGTAATTAATGTTATATAAATGTAAACCATTTTCAGAGCTGCCGCCAGTGAGGTTCGATCCCACTATCTACCCAATGCAAGCTCACAGTTGCACGCCCCTAACCGCGGGGCCAACTAACTCGCTCAAACAAACTTATAAGGAATATAGAATTTTTTTTATAAATTCCCAGAATTTCAATCTTTTTTCTGTCCGGTGGAGCATTTAACTTCGGATCGTAAAGTGATGATCACGGGGACCCTATCTTGGCTTATCATTGTTTCTATTTATTACTTCCAGCCTCCTCACTCTCATTCTTCTATTGAGTGTATAGAGCAAAGGTGCTCAGTTAACATGTATAAAATAGGGAGCTTCAAGCTCAGAGGATTACATGACAAATTTTGTTGTTTTTATTGATTTTCTGATTTCTCCTGCTTTTTATTTAAAATACTGTACCTGAAATCTTGTTCCTTCGCTGAGCGACTTGTTTGTTAATATTTTGCAGTTGAAAAAAAAAGAGAGAAAAGAAATACAACTTTAACTTTAAAGCTTTTAATTAATCTTTTGATTGTAGTAGTTAGACCCACTCAGGCCTGCGCCTTTTTTCACCTCTGTCCACCACGAAATCTCCGTAACAATTATTATTATTATTATTATTATTATTATTATTATTATTATTATTATGGGATGCCTGGTCGAGGCAGAAAGGTAAAGTTAGCTTAAGGGTGCGTAAAGCCAATTCTGTCTACGTGAGGTTAATTCTCAGATGATTACAGCTTACGGCCGACACAGGGTCATATTCTTTTTATTCTGTTTCAAGTTGGAACGGCATGTTGAGTGGATTATGTTCTCGAACTGAAGGGGAAAGAAGGAAGGGTATTTCTGAAACCGCAGTTAGTAGTCGTTACTTGACCTTGACCTTGATAGGGTGACGTAACTCTCGCTAAAATATTGCGCGTCTAAACGTTCGCTGTGTAGCCAGGCCAGTACAATGTGGACGGCCCAGCAGAAAACTCAGTTTGTTTTCCCTCAGATACAACTGGTTTTAATGTTACTTGGGGTGCCGCCGTATTTCAAATCATACGTACGCAACGCACTGAATGCTCAGTTTCTGGTAGAGGTGGCCCTAATCCCTGACCACCTAAAAGTCCCGATCTCTCTCCAATGGACTTATACTTCAGGTATACATTGGCAGCTATGGTGAGAATATACGTGACTTAGTACATCTCAGATAATGGATCACTGCTGCTATCGCAACCATCACTCCAGATATCCTCCAGCGAACGGGACGGAAACTGATCATCGAGTCGATGTCCGCTGTGCCACTAATGCGGCACACACAACAATGTATTAACCCGACACCCACCCCCAACCCTCCATGGCACAACAGCCCCGAAGGTCCATGGCATACCAAGCAACTTGATATATTTGGAGTGTACAGATCGGGAAAGGGTAGCACTGATGCGGATTCGGAATTATTTGATAGGATAGTCAGCTATGTGGGAAACGACATGGAAAGAAATGTGATTGTAGCGGGAGATCTGAATTTGCCAGATGTCAATTGGGAAGGAAATGCGAACGACAGGAAGCATGACCAACAAATGGCAAATAAGTTAATATGGGAAGGACAGCTGATTCAGAAAGTGATGGAACCAACCAGAGGGAAAAATATCCTGGATGTGGTGCTGATAAAACCAGATGAGCTCTATAGGGAAACTAAAGTAATAGATGGTATTAGTGATCATGAAGCTGTTTTTGTGGTAGTTAAAAATAAATGCGATAGAAAGGAAGGTCTTAAAAGTAGGACTGTTAGGCAGTACCATATGGCTGATAAAGCAGGTATGAGGCAGTTTCTAAAAAGTAACTATGATCGGTGGAAAACGGTAAATAAAAATGTAAACAGACTCTGGGATGGGTTTAAAGAAATTGTTGAGGAATGCGAAAACAGGTTTGTACCTTTAAGGGTGGTAAGGAATGGTAAAAACCCACCTTATTATAATAGAGAAATAAAGAGACTAAGAAGGAGGTGCAGACTGGAAAGAAATAGAGTTAGAAATGGCTGTGGAAGTAAGGAGAAATTGAAGGAACTTACTAGAAAATTGAATCTAGCAAAGAAGGCAGCTAAGGATAACATGATGGCAAGCATAATTGGCAGTCATACAAATTTTAGTGAAAAATGGAAGGGTATGTATAGGTATTTTAAGGCAGAAACAGGTTCCAAGAAGGACATTACAGGAATAATTAATGAACAAAGGGAGTGTGTATGTGAGGATCTTCAAAAGGCAGAAGTATTCAGTCAGCAATATGTAAAGATTGTTGGTTACAAGGATAATGTCGAGATAGAGGAAGAGACTAAGGCCAAAGAAGTAATAAAATTTACATATGATAACAATGACATTTACAATAAGATACAAAAGTTGAAAACTAGAAAAGCGGCTGGAATTGATCAGATTTCTGGGGATATACTAAAGACAATGGGTTGGAATGTAGTACCATATCTGAAGTACTTATTTGATTATTGTTTGGTCGGAGGAGCTATACCAGATGAATGGAGAGTTGCTATAGTAGCCCCTGTGTATAAAGGAAAGGGTGATAGACATAAAGCTGAAAATTACAGGCCAGTAAGTTTGACATGCATTGTATGTAAGCTTTGGGAAGGCATTCTTTCTGATTATATTAGACATGTTTGTGAAATTAATAACTGGTTCGATAGAAGGCAATTCGGTTTTAGGAAAGGTTATTCCACTGTAGCTCAACTTGTAGGATTCCACCAAGATATAGCAGATATCTTGGATTCTGGAGGTCAAATGGACTGTATCGCGATTGACATGTCTAAAGCATTTGATAGGGTGGATCATGAGAGACTACTGGCAAAAATGAGTGCAATTGGACTAGACAAAAGAGTGACTGAATGGGTTGCTATATTTCTAGAAAATTGATCTCAGAGAGTTAGAGTAGGTGAAGCTTTGTCTGACCCTGTAATAGTTGAGAGGGGAGTTCCTCAGGGCAGTGTTATCGGACCTTTATGTTTTCTTATATATATAAATGATATGAGTAAAGGAGTGGAATCGGAGCTAAGGCTTTTTGCGGATGATGTTATTCTCTATAGAGTGATAAATAAGTTACAAGTTTGTGAGCAACTGCAACGTGACCTCGAAAATATTGTGAGATGGACAGCAGGTAATGGTATGTTGATAAACGGGGCTAAAAGTCAGGTTGTGAGTTTCACAAATAGGAAAAGTCCTCTCAGTTTTAATTACTGCGTTGATGGGGTGAAAGTTCCACTTGGGGATCATTGTCAGTATTTAGGTGTTAATATAAGGAAAGATCTACACTGGGGTAATCACATAAATGGGATTGTAAATAAAGGGTACCGATCTCTGCACATGGTTATGAGGGTGTTTAGGGGTTGTAGTAAGGATGTAAAGGAGAGTGCATATAAGTCTCTGGTAAGACCCCAACTAGAGTATGGTTCCAGTGTATGGGACCCTCACCAGGATTACCTGATTCAAGAACTGGAAAAAATCCAAAGAAAAGCAGCTCGATTTGTTCTGGGTGATTTCCGACAAAAGAGTAGCGTTACAAAAATGTTGCAATGTTTGGGTTGGGAAGAATTGAGAGAAAGAAGAAGAGCTGCTCGACTAAGTGGTATGTTCCGAGCTGTCAGCGGAGAGATGGCGTGGAATGACATTAGTAGACGAATAGGTTTGAATGGCGTTTATAAAAGTAGGAAAGATCACGATATGAAGATAAAGTTGGAATTCAAGAGGACAAACTGGGGCAAATATTCATTTATAGGAAGGGGAGTTAGGGATTGGAATAACTTACCAAGGGAGATGTTCAATAAATTTCCAATTTCTTTGAAATCATTTCGGAAAAGGCTAGGAAAGCAACAGACAGGGAATCTGCCACCTGGGCGACTGCCCTAAATGCAGATCAGTATTGATTAATTGTATTGTAAGCGACCGCCGCTCAGCCCGAAGGTCTGCAAATTATGAGGTGTCGTGTGGTTAGCACGACGATTCCTCTCAGCCGTCATTCTTGGCGTTCTAGACCGGAGCCGCCATGTCAAAGTCAGATAGCTCCTCAATTCTAATCACGTAGGCTGAGTGGACCTCGAACCAGCCCTCAGATACAGGTAAAAATGCCTGACATGTCCGGGAATCGAACCCAGATGCTCCGTGTAAGAGGCCGGAATGCTACACCTACACAGTGGGGCCGGCAAAATTTATTAAGGTAGGCCTATTTCAGTACTGTTCTTTTTGCTACATATTGTATTATCTAAATAAAAACAAGTAAATTCAACTCTGCACAAAATAAATATTTTACGTTACAATGGCGAAGAGATTCGAGTATTCGTTTGGGAACTCACACGTAAAACCTCACTTGTGACCACTGAGTATATACGGAATGTTGTAGAGAGAGATGTACTTGCCCTGGGCCCTGCTCCAATCAATCTTCGTGGATTATCGGAGGCTGTACAGCGATCATCGATCAGAACGACTCTCCAACGCTGCCGGTGTCTTGTGGAGTCCAAGCCACATTGCATCGCCGTCGTGAGGCGAAAGGGAGTAGCCTACTATACGCTACTAGAAAGATATCATTTATTAATTTGCTCATGAGTGGAGACAGGCGCAAATGAATTGATTATATGCTTCCTCGCAGAGTTTGATCACTATTAGGAATGAATCTACACGAAATGAAAGTTGAAATGTGGCTATTTATAAAGATTACTTCATAAGCACAAAATAACGAGGTACTTCCAGACAGCCTAGAAACTTAAAATCTATGCATTAGTATAGTCAATGATTTCTATTCCCAATGATGGACAAAATCTTTCTTTGATGTGACATACAACTGTTTACTGAAACGAACTCATATACGCAACTTCTGAAATATTTCTCGCAAGTGAGAGAAGACGCAATGTCGCTCACTTGCCTCAGTACATGCTCGCTGCTGAACGGGGGGAACAGCATGCAATGCATCTGGTCGCACATGCGTTTGAATTTATTTACCATTCTTCTTATCCCATTACAAGTTGAAACTCGGCACCGGGAAACTCATCACGAAATTCCCTTCATAGGACTCTCGTCCACTGCAAGCGGAAACCTGCGAAAAGCTGCGATGACGAATTCGTACGAACACGCACAAAAACGGCCGAACTATCCAAACCGCTTAATTCAAGCGGGACTGCGTCCATTGGAACCGGCATTGTTCATCAGTGAACGCACGAATACCTGCGAAATGCGAACTATCCGGATTGGTTTGGATTTTTCAGCCGAAGAGCTGCGTTTTATCATCAATGCTGCAAAAGCTGATACTTCTGGTACAAGATGGGAAGTATTTGTGGGACCAGCAAGATTCTAGTTACCACATGCAAGATGTGCAGGAGTTGTTATGGAGTAAGGTGGCGAGAGAAATGGGTGAACCAGGTAAATTTAATTTTATGTAGATTATTCATTTTATACCACTTTACTTGATTCTTACATCTGAAGATTTTTACAACACAAGTTCAAAGTGCAATTTTCATTTATTTTTTTTAACTCTAGCAGTATTTATATTTTCCCGTCCGGTCACTTCATACCTACGTCTGATTATTTTTTGTAAAATTTGATTTATAAGTGCCGTATATAATAAAGCATTGCCCCCAGTGTTCGACGTAATGAAGATGAAGTTTCTCATTTCAGATAAATGTTATCATTCTGTGACTTGACAACGAAATTAAACACCTACTCCCGAGTGCTGTGGCCGCTCGAACCAAGCTTTATCGCACTGATGAGAGAGAATCATTTCCGCTATTTCTGTTACCTCTCGCTGTTACAAAACATACTCTGGGATAAGAGAGGATTACTTTTTGCCTGGTTGGGAATAAGGAAATGAACGTTAAAATTGTAAAAAAATAAGTATGTCTAGATGGGGAGAATATTCACAGCTTCCCATTTTAAAATTAATATTGCTCAAAGTTACAGCTAGACGTTCTTCAGGTGAAACAGTTTCTTGAAAGTTACTGTACTTCTTTAAATAAAATTGTACTTTTTGTAATATGTATCGAAATGTTGAACATTCCATGCGAAAATAAACGAAGTACTGTCTCTGGTCCTTTTACAGATCAGCCCACACACGTGAAAATTCACCAGAAATTTGTTTTTTCTTCTCGCTAGCAGAGGTGACCTAATGCATAAAGATCACCATAATCTTCAGGAAACGCTATTACTTTACGCACATACGCACTAATAACTCGGCCGAACACGCTACCAAAGAACGATAGCGCACGCACGATTTCGGCAGAACTGACTTCGCACAATTCGCATGTTTCCGCTTCCAGTGGACGAGAAGCCTTCTTACAGCAGATTCGTGCTAGACTCTGCAACGCACGCTCCGTAGTAGTCAGCTGATAAGCCGTCACTTGCGAAAGGAAGAGCAGATACGCGCATAAGATCATTAAAACAGCTCAGACTGCTGGCAGACAAACTGGGTCGCTGTTCTCAGCTGTGCTTGTTATCGCCGTGAGTCATTGGGAAGTCTTCCCTCATCTACCGCCATCAGGCTGCGAGAATCTTTGGATATACTCGGAAATATTACCCTGTGCTGGGTTTATCCTTTAATCGGACCGCAGTTTCGTAAATGATGAATTTATGTTACGCAAATAAAATAATTTATCAGCATTTTTAGTTGCGGAAGCATAAAAGATTATATTGTATTGAATTTAAACTCCACCGGGCTGAGTGGCTCAGACGGTTAAGGCGCTGGCCTTCTAACCCCAACTTGGCAGGTTCGATCCTGGCTCAGTTCGGTGGTATTTGAAGGTGCTCAAATACGACAGCCTCGCGTCGGTAGATTTACTGGCACGTAAAAGAACTCCAGCGGGACTAAATTCCGGAACCTCGGCGTCTCCGAAGACCGTAAAATAAGTTAGTAGGACGTAAAGCAAATAACATTATTATTATTAAATATAAACTCCAACCATTCGCAAAAACGTCAAGGTGAGAAATGTTCTACATCTGAGGCACACATAGTGGGGCTTAAAGGGGAATTTCAGTAAATTCATATATATCTTGGGCACAGGAGATGCCACACTCCAGAGAGAATTAAATTGCGCAAGGTATTGTGTACGTCACAAGGAGATAAGGTTTTATCTGACCAGTGCTTGGCTATATCATATGAGGCTAAACTCCCTGGAGAGCAATTCTGGACCACTTTATACCTTCTTCAGCTACAAAACGTGCCTCAAATAGCGTCTGGTCGTGTTGTTGCGGAATGGAAATAAAAAAGAAACAAAGAAATGTTCGCTTCCCACTCTAAAGGACACTGAATTTAATGCTCTCTATCTGTGAACAGCTCTTCCTGCTCACACAGCGAAGAGTGACTCTTACGATTTGTAGAGGTACGAAATTCTGCCGAGTAACCAGCAATTCCACGCCACTGCGGTTCATATGAACCTCTGAACTATCCTTTATCCAAAGTCATACAAGCGGAAATTTAATTTTTCTTGTTGCAAGTATACTTAAATTATTATGATGATGATTATTATTACTACTACTATTTCCGGCCCTGCGATGAAGGGGTAGCGTTCCTCCTTCTTATCCGGAGGTCCCGGGTTCAATTCCAGGCAGGTCATGGATTTTTACCTGGATCTGAGGCCTGGTTCGTGGTCCACTCAACCTACGTGATTACAATTGAGGAACTAACTGACAGTGAGATAGCGGACCCGGTCTAGAATACCAAGAATAACGGCCGAGAGGATTCGTCGTGCTTACCACGTGACACCTCGTAACCTGCTGGCCTTCGAGCTGAGCAGCGCTCGCTTGGTAGGCCAAGTACCTTTGGGGCTCTTGCGCCATGGTGTTTTGATTTATTATTATTTCCCACTCCATAGCTAAATAATTAGCATGCTGGCGTTCGGTCCAAGGGATCTCGTTCGATTCCCGGCCGGATCGGGAATTTTAACATTCAATGGTTAATTCATCTAACTCGACGCCTGGGTGTTTGTGCCATCTTCAACATACAGCTCATCTTACGTAGGGCCTCATCCTCACAGATGGGCCTATAGGACGTCACCCCTGAAGAACTGCACGAGACCTCTCCGGGGGCCACACGACATTAAAAAACGAATATTATGTAGATCAAGTGGCGCCAGATAAGTCCAGTACCGCTTTTCATTCAAACCAGCAGCATTTATCTTGGATCCGTAGTGCAGGTTGATGGATCGACTATGCCCGACTGGTGGCGTGCCAGATGCGTCCCGTGCCGCTAGCGACCGCATAATCTGTAACCGTGCCGGATGCGACCGGCGTTGACAAGCAAATTGTCATTTGATAAGTTGTGTCATCACCGAAGATAAGGTAAGCTAAACGAAGTGCAATGCCATTTCAATAAGTCCTATAAGCAGGTACTGCCCCTACTTTACATAACACTTATGGGGGAAACTCGTTTTACAACACGAAACATGGTGATGCGTTTACGTCTTTTCCCACCGGGCGAGTTGGCCATGCGGTTAGAGGCGCGCGGCCCTGAGCTTGCATCCGGGAGATAGTGGGTTCGAATCCCACTGTCGGCAGCCCTGAAGATGGTTTTCCGTGGTTTCCCATTTTCACACCAGATAAATGCTGGGGCTGTACTTTAAGACCAGGGCCGCTTCATTCCCATTCCTAGCCCTTTCCTACCCCATCGTCGCCTTGAGACCTGTCTGTGTCGGTGCGACGTAATGCCACTAGCAATAAAATAGATCCTAATACTTAGGCCTACTTACTTATCGTGTCCTATTAGTACCAGGAGTGTCCGAGGACATGTTCGGCTTACCTGGTGCAGGTCTTTCTACCTGACGCCCTTGGGCGGCCTGCGCGTCTGGATGTGGGATTATGATAATGAACTAGGGAGAGATGAAACCCGGTTTCGGCACGTAGCCTACTCGTCTCGAATAATACCAAGGGGTCTGCTCAATGCTTTACGTCGCCATCCGACGGCCGAATCACCATCAACAGCATCATATCCCCTCACTCCATTTGAACACTGCGAAAAGGTTTGGATTTGAATCCCGGCTTTTGGCATGCAATCTAGTGATTAGAAACTGTCTACCACCAACTTTCCTACCTTGCCGGCCAACATTCTGATGGTGATTATTTTTTTCATCCAGGCTAAGTGGCTCAGACGGTTGAGATTCTGGTCTTCCGATTCCAACTTGGCAGGTTCGATCCTGACTCAGTCCGGTGGTATTTGAACGTGCTCAAATACGACAGCTTTGTGTCGGTGGATTTACTGGCACGTAAAATAAGTAGTATAATTGAATGGTTCTGCGGCCTCCTCCCGCGGAAAATTTGAATTTGGGCGGGAAATTTGAATTTTGGCGGAAAATTTGAATTTTGCGGGAAATTTGAATTTTGGCGGGAGATTTGAATTTGTAAACAAAGCCACGTGCTTTTTGACAGCTGTCATCGACAACAACGCATCGCTAACCTCACTGCTGCCATCTTGACGGGCCTAAACCTCAGTGGTACCAACTTAACCTAACTAGCGCGAGGTAAACAAAGCCACGTGTTTTTTGACAGACAACAACGCATCGCTAACCTCACTGCTGCCATCTTGACGGGCCTAAACCTCAGTAGTACCAACTTTACCTCACTAGCGTGAGGTAAACAAATCCACGTGTTTTTTGACAGCCACGTGCTTTTTGACAGACAACAACGCATCGCTAACCTCAGTACTGCCATCTTGACAGGCCTAAACCTCAGTAGTACCAACGTAACCTAACTAGCGTGAGATAAACAAATCCACGTGCTTTCTTGACAGCTGTCATCCGCCATCTTTAAACTTCAGAGCACCGTGCTGCCCTCTTTATCGCAGTAGCTGTAAAATTCGTCACCTGTCATCCGCATTGAAGCCATCTTGACGGGCATAAACCTTAGTGCTACCAACTTAACCTCACTAGCGCGAGATAAACAAATCCACGCGCTTTTTGGACAGCTGTCATCCGACATCTTTAATCTATAGAGCACAGTGCTGCCCTCTTTAGCTACTTACCTTTGAAATGTGGTGGCGGATAATTTGAAAAAAGCTTTTTGACAGCAGCCATCTTTGAGCACCGTGCTGCCCTCTTTAGCTAGATACCTTTGAAATGTGGTGGCATGCAATTCCACATGACAGCAGCCATCTTTAATCAAGAGAGCACCGTGCTGCCCTCTATGTGGTGGCGGCAATTTGAAAAATTTTACATGCTCTTGTTTGGAAACAAACTCACGCGCTTTTTTGACAGCCGTCATCCGCCATCTTTAATCAACAGAGCACAGTGCTGCCCTCTTTAGCTAGATACCTTTGAAATGTGGTGGCAGCAAATTCTACGTGCTCTTGTTTGGAAACAAAGCCATGTGCTTTTTTGACAGCTGTCATCCGCCATCTTTAATCAACAGAGCACCGTGCTGCTATCATGCCGTCAATTTCGTCAGCTGTCATCCGCCATCTTTAATCCACAGAACACCGTGCTGCCCTCTTTATGGCTACTACCTTAAGCATGTAGTAGCGGGCAATTTGAAAAGTTCTGTTAGCTATCATCCGCCATCTTTAATCAAGAGAGCACCGTGCTGCCATCTTTAGCTAGATACCTTTGAAATGTGGTGGCGGATAATTTAAAAAATGCTTTTTGACAGCAACCATCTTTGAGCACCGTGCTACCCTCTATGTGGTGGCGGCAAATTCTACATGCTCTTGTTTGGAAACAAACCCACGCGCTTTTTTTGACAACCATCTTCCGCCATTTTTAAGCAACAGAGTACAGTGCTGCCCTCTTTGTTGTGGCGGCAAATTCCACGTGCTCTTTTTTGGAAACAAAGCCACATGCTCTTTTGACAGCTGTCACCCGCCATCTTTAACCAACAGAGCACTATGCTGCTATCATGCGGGCAATTTCGTTAGCTGTCATCCGCAATGAACAGAGCACCGTGCTGCCCTCATGCGGGGCAATTTCGTTAGCTGTCATCCGCCATCTTTAATGAACAGAGCACCGTGCTGCCCTCATGCGGGGCAATTTCGTTAGCTGTGATCCGCCATCTTTTAATGAACAGAGCACCGTGCTGCCCTCATGCGGGGTAATTTCGTCAGCTGTCATCCGCCATCTTTAATCAAGAGAGCGCAGTGCCGCACTCTTTAGTTGAAATGTGGTGGCAGACATTTTGAAAAGCTGGCAAGAGAGCATCGTGTTATCATCTTTATTCTTCGACATGTGGTGGCGGCAAATTCCACATCCGCCATCTGAGAGCACCGTGCTGCGCTCTTGATCGTAGTAACGGATAATTTAAAAAGAAGCGATTAAGAGTATAATCGAACACTGTACTCGATACAACATATGATCAGAACATCGATTTTTCTAAGAGAAAACAAGACTACAGTTTTGAATAGCTTGCGTAAGATAGCTATTGTTTGCTTAGCTTCAACATGTGATTAGAACATTAAAACATAGCAATACTAGAATCGAACACTGCACTCGATATTGTTAACCTTAAGATGTGATCAGAACATTAATTGATGTGTTCAAAACACTAGATAAGTGATCAAGACTAGAATAGAACACGATACGACATGTTTGAGAATACCTTCATACATATCGCGTAACTGGAGTGATGCATTTTTAGACTGGAACACATACTGCTGTTTAAAACCTATTACAAATAGAATCGCGTACTATAGTTCGATGTTGCAGAACACGGAATTGCGAGACTAGAATCAAGCACTGTTTAGAAAAACAAAAAATTCTCTTCTCAACATATTTACTGAGCTGCTCTTCCTGCTCAGTGAAGGTACATCTCTATCTAACGTGCATTGCAAAAGCAAGATTGTAAAACATAACAAGACTAGAATCGAACACTGCACTTGATGTTAACTTCAACATGTGATTAGAACATTAAATCAGGTTCAAACATAGCAAGACTAGAATCGAACTCTTCCTACTCTTTCAAGGTACACCTCTATCGAACATGCATTGCAAAAAACAAGATTGTAAAACATAACAAGACTAGAATCAAACACTGCACTCGATGTTGTTAACTTCAACATGTGATTAGAACATGAAATGAGATTAAAACATAGCAAGACTAGAATCGAACACTGTACTCGATGTTGTTAACCTTAACATGTAATCAGAACATTAATAGATGTGCTCAAAACACTAGATAAGTGATCAAGACTAGAATCGAACACTGCACTCGATGTCGTTAACCTTAACATGTGATCAGAACATTAATTGATGTGTTCAAAACACTAGATAAGTGATCAAGACTAGATTCGAACACTGTACTCGATACAACATGTATTTAGAACATGTTAGGGGATACCTTTGTTCTAAGAAAATCAGATTGAGACATAACAAGACTAGAATCGAACACTGCACTCGATGTTGTTAACTTTAACATGTGATCAGAACATTAATTGATGTGTATAACTTCCTTTACCTTTACTTACTCTGCCAAGGTACATCTTTATCGAACATGCATTGCAAAGCGAGAGTGTGCAAGTTTAGACTTGAATACATACTACCGTTCAAAAAAACATATATACACATACTATAGTGCGATGTTGTAGTAGGAAAAAAATCTCTTCTCAACGTACTTACTGTGCTAGACGATAACATACTTACGAATTTAATCAACATCTTCTTTCTTGCTCTTATTCTTCTTCGAGAGGAAGGAGTAGGAGGGGGAGGTAATACCTAATCTAAAATAAAAGCATATGCCAATTCTACAGTATTTATTTACATCTTGTATGTACTAGTTTTATCATAAATGATTTTCCTTGTAGTGATGTTTGCGTACTTTTGCTTTCTCGATGTAATTCTTGTATGTACATGCTTTTACGCGTCAGTAAAACTAATAACACAAGATTTGTTCTCTATGCCACGATATATAATGAAAATAGAACGTTGATTTAGTTCTTCTATTTCTAAATCACTTAGCACGCTAAATCTATTAGGTAAAAAAACTTGAAAGTCTTTGCAGACACATAAAATCCTTTCTCCAAATTTCGTTTTAATCTTCGTAGTGAAATTACTTTAAATTGCTCATTTAGCGGTAGACTTGTTAGCGGCTTGGTAGTTGGAGTTGAAATATGACCTAGCTGGTTAATCTTCTCCATGGTTTTTCTAAAAAGAACAAATATATAAATGTAGCCTTAGCACTTGCATCACACATAGTAATAATAGGATATAAAAGGGTAAGTGTGCTAGCCTAGAGTTACGATGTTCGGAAGAAACCAAGTTTCAACCTATAGAGGTCAGACATTGCTGAAAGTTTGAAATTATAAGATTAACCTCTTCTACAGCATGAAAGATTGAAGAGAGCAACTATTTATCAATAGACTAAAGTTGCTATGTTCGGAAGAAACCAAGTTTGAACCTGTACAGGTCAGACATTGCTGTGAGTTTGAAATTATAAGATTAACCTCTTCTACAGCATGAAAGATTGAAGAGAACAACTATTTATCATTAGACTAATGTTACGACGTTCGGAAGAAACCAAGTTTCAACCTATAGAGATTAGACATTGCTGTAAGTTTGAAATTATAAGATTAACCTCTTCTATAGCATGCAGATTAAAGAAAATAACTATTTATCAATAGACTAAAATTACGATGTTCGGAAGAAACCAAGTTTCAACCTATAGAGGTTAGACATTGCTGTGAGTTTGAAATTATAAGATTAACCTCGTCTATAGCATGAGGATTGAAGAGAACAACTATTTATCAATGGACTAAAGTTACGATGTTCGGAAGAAACCAAGTTTCAACGTATAGAGGTCGGACATTGCTGTGAGTTTGAAATTATAAGATTAACCTCGTCTATAGCATGAGGATTGAAGAGAACAACTATTTATGATTAGCTTAAAGTTACGATGTCCGGAAGAAACCAAGTTTCAACGTATAGAGGTCGGACATTGCTGTGAGTTTGAAATTATAAGATTAACCTCTTCTATGACATGCAGATTAAAAAATAACTATTTATCAATAGACTAAAGTTACGATGTTTTAGAAGAAACCAAGTTTCAGCCTGTTGAGGTCAGACATAGCTATGTGTGTTTGAAATTATAAATTTTAACCTCGTCTACAACATGAGGATTGAAGAGAACGACTATTTATCAATAGACTAAAGTTACGATGTTCGGAAGAAACCCAGTTTCAACGTATAGAAGTCGGACATTGCTGTGAGTTTGAAATTATAAGATTAACCTCGTCTATAGCATGAGGATTGAAGAGAACAACTACTTATGATTAGCTTAAAGTTACGATGTTCGGAAGAAACCAAGTTTCAACGTATAGAGGTCAGACATACCTTAAAATCTTCGCGCTGCAGACTGTTACTCGGATGAATAAAATGCGTACTTTCAAGCCTGAAACTCGAATGATAATATTCTAGTTGTACCTAAAAAGAAAAGAACAAACATATATGAATGTAGTGTAGGGTACATCAGCTAGCCTAGCTATCTTTACAACTCAAAGTTCGAAAACATACCTTAAAATACACGTGTTGCAGACTGTTACTCGGATGAATAAAATGCGTACTTTCAAGCCTGTAACTCGAACGGTACCTAGAAAGAAAAGAACAAACATATATGAATGTAGATGTCTATTAACTAGCGTAGAAATTGCTTTGCAAACAGTAACTAACAGTTCAGGCTTACCTTAAGCTAAAGGCTGAAGAATAATATTCACAGCGGACAGTACTTAGACGGGAGATGTGCACGTAATAAACACATACAAAGAACTGTGAGCGCTTCAAGCAGACTGCAGCGAGTAAATATGCTTCTGGTTATCAAGCGGATATCAAGAATTGCAGACGTTTGCAGTACAGTCGGAACGAAATGTTTATGCAACAAGAGCTCTCCTGAGGGTCTTACGCTGAGTTCCGCAGGCTGATGTATTTAAGCCGGGATCGAACCTGCTGTTGATGCCGAGGTGTCAGAATTTAATAGTTCTGCAGCGGATCGAGCCTTAGAAAGTTAGCGCGCGATCCTCGACCTCTGGACTTAAACGGGAGGGTACTAAGCTACATCCGCGGTATTCCTTACCTGTAGGCACTTAAAGGTATTGAGCTAAAACTATATTTAGCTAGATCATGTAATTACACGTTATGACGATCGTGCAGGTCCTTCGCGTAGCATTTGCTATTTTTTACGGCTTCCGACAGTAGGAGTTCGAACCTGCTATCTCCCGAAGTAGCGAGAATGATTGCGGGTACAAGAGTGTTTGAGGGTGATTCATTTGTCGGATGGAGGTGATAAGCCTTGTGCAGGCTTCTTCGGTAGGAGTAGGCTATGTGCCGGTACCGGGATATCTAGTTATAAAACCCGCTACAACAAATTTATCGCGTATACTGCGATTTAAAATCCTAGTCCTTTAACGTCAGGAAGGGTAACCGGTCGTAAAACTATGGTGTATGATCTAAGAGGCGGGGTGTGCAAAAAGCCAGCATTAAGTAAGGGCTGTTGATGGGGACGTTAAACCTTGTGCAGACTCCTTCGAAAATGATTGTGAGTACAAGACGTTGATGGTGATTCATCTGTCGGATGGAGGCAATAAGCCTTGTGCAGGCTTCTTCACTAGGAGGAGGCAATGTGCCGGTACCGGGACATCTAGTTATAAAACCTGCTACAACAGATTTGTCGCGTATACTGCGATTTAAAATCCTAGTCCTTTAACGTCAGGAAGGGTAACCGGTCGTAAAACTATAGTGTATGATCTAAGAGGCGGGGTGTGCAAAAACCCAGCATTAAGTAAGGGCTGTTGATGGGGGCGTTAAACCTTGTGCAGACACCTTCGAAAATGATTGTGAGTACAAGATGTTGATGGCGATTCATCTGTCGGATGGAGGCGTTAAGCCTTGTGCAGGATTCTTCGGTAGGAGTAGGCTATGTGCCGGCACCGAGTTTTACCCTCTCCATACGGTAGAATATCACATTCTTAGGCAGTTTCGAGGGCGTGCAAAAAGCCAGCAATAAGTAAGGGCTGTTGATGAGGGGTGTTAAACCTTGTACAGGCTCCTTCAACAGGGAGTAGCCTATATGTCGGCGCCGTGCAGGCTCTTTCGATAGGGGTAGGCAATGTGCTAGTACTGGGTTTTAACCTCCCCCCTCCCCGTACAATCATAATATTTTATGTTAGGAACTTACACCAGCTAAATGCTACACGGCTAAGAAAACGTCCCGTGAGTTACAAGTGGCTTATCAGCACGCAGTGTCCTCGTTCAAGGTTAGTACAGCCGGAAGCCGTGTGTGCAATTTCAGCTAACGCATGCATTCCGCACTTCGCTCTAACTGACTGCGCCGATACAACTTCAAAGATAGTGTTCTATGCGGTAGAACAAAAAATGTAACCCATAACCCGTTCCTAAAGCTTAACACTGTAAATGTTTGGAGCTCCTGCTTTTACAGCTAGGTGTGGTTCCTAACGTAGCAGGGCCGGGATTAAATATATGTTTTACAGCCGAGTGCCTCCTCCTGACGCAAGCGTTTAAATCGCAAGAATCTGTTTTACAACCGGTTGCCCTTCCTGACGCGAGATTTTAAATCACAAGAATCCGTTTTACAACAGGATGCTCTTCTAGGATTTTAAAAAGCAGTATCAAGCCTCTTACATCAAACACTACCGTTTTACGGTACGACCGGTTGCCCTTCCTGACGCGAGATTTTAAATCACAAGAATCTGTTTCACAACTGGATGCCCTCCTAGGATTTTAAATAGCAGTATCTAGCCTCTTACATCATACACTATTGTTTTCGACTGGTTGCCCTTCCTGACGTCAAAGAACTGGGATTAAAAATCTGTTTTACAACTAGTTGCCCTTTCTAACACGAGAATCGGGGTTTTACAGCTAGATGCTCTTCTTAGATTTTAAAAGGCAGTATCTAGCCTCTTACATCATACACTATTGTTTCACGGTACGGCCGGTTGCCCTTCCTGACGCTGAAAGACCTGGATTTAGCCAGTTACCATTCCTGATGTAACAAGACTAGGATTTATTTTTAGACTGCACTTGGCTAGAAATAGCTACACGAAATTATTATATAGAAAGAGAATTGCCAGCTCCTACAGTTTGGTTTAGTGTGATTGCCTCTCACCCGGCAGTCTCGGGTTCGATTCTCTTGGGATAAAAAATATGTTTTACAGCCGAGTGCCCCCTCCTGACGCAAGAGTTTAAATCACAAGAATCTGTTTTACAGCCGATTGCCCTTCCTGACGCTGAAAGACCAGGATTTAGCCAGTTACCCTTCCTGATGTAACAAGACTAGGATTTATTTTTAGACTGCACTTGGCTAGAAATAGCCACACGAAATTATTATATAGAAAGAGAATTGCCGGCTCCTACGGTTTGGTTTAGTGTGCCTGCCTCTCACCCGGCAGTCTCGGGTTCGATTCTCTTAGAACGAAGGTGCACTCTGAACACATCATTCAATGTTCTGATAATATGTTGTATCGATTATATTCTTAATCACTTCTTTTGTAATATAATCTTCAAGTATTCGATAAAGCTATGCCTTAACAGAGCAGGGAAAAGTAGGTTAACACAATCGCTATCTTACGCAAGCCGTTCAGAACCGTAGTCTTGTTTTCGTTTAGAACAAAGTTATTCCTTGACATGTTCTTTTTTTTTAAATTGTCCGCTACTACGATCAAGAGCGCAGCACGGTGCTCTCAGATGGCGGATGTGGAATTTGCCGCCACCACATGTCGAAGAATAAAGATGCTAACACGATGCTCTCTTGCCAGCTTTTCAAAATGTCTGCCACCACATTTCAACTAAAGAGTGCGGCACTGCGCTCTCTTGATTAAAGATGGCGGACGACAGCTGACGAAATTACCCCGCATGAGGGCAGCACGGTGCTCTGTTCATTAAAAGATAGCGGATGACAGCTAACGAAATTGCCCCGCATGAGGGCAGCACGGTGCTCTGTTCATTAAAGATGGCGGATGACAGCTAACGAAATTGCCCCGCATGAGGGCAGC
The DNA here is from genome assembly GCF_040414725.1 of Anabrus simplex. Lineage (NCBI taxonomy): Eukaryota > Metazoa > Arthropoda > Insecta > Orthoptera > Tettigoniidae > Anabrus > Anabrus simplex. The sequence goes on from NC_090265.1 coordinate 1,672,189,641, forward strand.
ACGGTGCTCTGTTCATTGCGGATGACAGCTAACGAAATTGCCCGCATGATAGCAGCATAGTGCTCTGTTGGTTAAAGATGGCGGGTGACAGCTGTCAAAAGAGCATCTGGCTTCGTTTCCAAACAAGAGCACGTGGAATTTGCCGCCACAACAATGAGGGCAGCACTGTACTCTGTTGCTTAAAGATGGCGGATGATGGCTGTCAAAAAAGCGCGTGGGTTTGTTTCCAAACAAGAGCATGTAGAATTTGCCGCCACCACATAGAGGGTAGCACGGTGCTCAAAGATGGTTGCTGTCAAAAAGCATTTTTCAAATTATCCGCCACACATTTCAAAGGTATCTAGCTAAAGATGGCAGCACGGTGCTCTCTTGATTAAAGATGGCGGATGATAGCTAACAGAACTTTTCAAATTGCCCGCTACTACATGCTTAAGGTAGTAGCCATAAAGAGGGCAGCACGGTGTTCTGTGGATTAAAGATGGCGGATGACAGCTGACGAAATTGCCCGCATGATAGCAGCACGGTGCTCTGTTGATTAAAGATGGCGGATGACAGCTGTCAAAAAAGCACATGGCTTTGTTTCCAAACAAGAGCACGTAGAATTTGCTGCCACCACATTTCAAAGGTATCTGGCTAAAGAGGGCAGCACTGTGCTCTGTTGATTAAAGATGGCGGATGACGGCTGTCAAAAAAGCGCGTGAGTTTGTTTCCAAACAAGAGCATGTAGAATTTTTCAAATTGCCGCCACCACATAGAGGGCAGCACGGTGCTCTCTTGATTAAAGATGGCTGCTGTCATGTGGAATTGCATGCCACCACATTTCAAAGGTATCTAGCTAAAGAGGGCAGCACGGTGCTCAAAGATGGCTGCTGTCAAAAAGCATTTTTCAAATTATCCGCCACCACATTTCAAAGGTAAGTAGCTAAAGAGGGCAGCACTGTGCTCTATAGTTTAAAGATGGCGGATGACAGCTGTCCAAAAAGCACGTGGATTTGTTTATCTCGCGCTAGTGAGGTTAAGTTGGTAGCACTAAGGTTTATGCCCGTCAAGATGGCTGCAATGCGGATGACAGGTGACGAATTTTACAGCTACTGCGATAAAGAGGGCAGCACGGTGCTCTGTAGTTTAATGATGGCGGATGACAGCTGTCAAAAAAGCACGTGGATTTGTTTATCTCACGCTAGTTAGGTTAAGTTGGTACTACTGAGGTTAAGGCCTGTCAAGATGGCAGTACTGAGGTTAGCGATGCGTTGTTGTCTGTCAAAAAGCACGTGGCTGTCAAAAAACACGTGGATTTGTTTACCTCACGCTAGTGAGGTTAAGTTGGTACTACTGAGGTTTAGGCCCGTCAAGATGGCAGCAGTGAGGTTAGCGATACGTTGTTGTCTGTCAAAAAACACGTGGCTTTGTTTATCTCGCGCTAGTTAGGTTAAGTTGGTACCACTGAGGTTTAGGCCCGTCAAGATGGCAGCAGTGAGGTTAGCGATGCGTTGTTGTCGATGACAGCTGTCAAAAAGCACGTGGCTTTGTTTACAAATTCAAATCTCCCGCCAAAATTCAAATTTCCCGCAAAATTCAAATTTCCCGCGGGAGGAGGCCGCAGAACCATCCAATTATACTACTCTGAGGGACTAAATTCCGGCACCTCGGCGTCTCCTTAAACTATAAAAGTAGTTACTAGGACGTAAAGCCAGCAACATTATTATATTTTTCTTTCGACCAATGGCACTCGAACCTGCTAACAACTGTGTCAGACCTTTATTTTAGAAAAGACCAAGTTAGCTACTTATAAGTAATCTGCCACTTGGTGAGAGCCCTTAATGCAGATCAATTGTAAGTGATTGATGGGTCGCATGCGGCACGATGCTTTTCCACTCGGTCGCTATTGGCACGATAATGGCCGGGTCGCATCCGGCACGGTCGCATCTGGCACGTAACCGCTCGACTATATGGTATGTTTCGAGCTGTCAGTGGAGAAATGGTGTGGAATGACATAGGTTGATGGATGAGCTTGGGTGGAGCTTTTAAAAGTAGAGAAGATCATAGTATGAAAATAAAGTTGGAATTCAAGAGGACAAATTGGGGCAAATTGTCATTTATAAGACGGTGAATAAGGGTGTGGAATAATTTATCAAGGTAAAACTCGAATAAAAATCCACGTTCTTTGAAATCTTTTAAGAAAATCCTAGGTAGAATAGGGAATCTGGCGCCTGGGCGACAGCCCTAAATGCAGATAATTGATTATTGATTTCATTGAAGTCACCAACCGCATAAGATGTGGATGGTCAAAGTGGCGGACAGCAACAAGACTACTTTGCTACAGTAAAATGCCTTTCCACCTTAAAAGTAAAATATGTAAAATGTTAGTGCGCCCAGTCATATTATATGGATGGCTCTGAATGTTGGGCTACGAAAAGAACCTATGGCCAGAAACTTCATGTCACATAAATGCTTATGTTAGGATGGACTCGTGGAGGTCATCGGACTGGATGTTACCTGCCAGTTGACGAAAAGGTTCAAGTAAAACGAAAAAAGCGGTACGGCCATCTTCAAAGACGACCTGAGGATTATGTCACACACAGAGTCGACTAGCTAGAAGTTGAGGGAAATCCAGTGATGGGACGACCGAAAATGAGATGGAAAGCTCATGTTTCAAAAGACCTCAAACAATGCAATATATGCAACGAAAGGGTTCAATACAGACAATATACTGGAACACATTGACCAGAAAAGCCGGTTTGGAAGAAGTCAAGTAGCGTTCATACAAACAATTATACTTTGCTCTTCATTCATGGTTACACTGAAAAATTTTCGGTGCCGCTCATATAAATATAGTGAGTCAAAATGAGACTTATACACTAGGGGAAAGCTTGTTTATTTGGATTCAACAAACAAAATAACCATTACTTTATTTTAGTCTTGGTTCTGGTTTAACATGTACATATTTCTCTACTTAGGTACAAAGTAAATCACCTCCTATTTCTTATACTTACAAAGAAAATGAATACATTATTCTTAAACATGCATGAAACAGGTCAAAGTAAAACTCATACACCTTCAAGTAGTTCTTGAGCGATCTCTAATAACACAATGTTTTTAACGGTCAATACTTTGTAGGATACCCTTTAGCACTTTTCACGGCTCTTAAACGGTTATGCATAGATTGTACCAACTTTTCGCAGTAAGATGGATCTATTTTCTTCCATTCTTCACATAAAGCCATTTTCCGATCATCGTTGTTCAAAATCTGGTGTTTTCTTATCGCCACTTCTAATAAATGCCATAGATTTTCTATCACATTTAAGTCTGGTGACTCTGGAGGTGTCTCGAGTACTTTTGGGCAATTATACAGCAGCCACATCCGTACTTTATGAGCTTTGTGGTTCGGGTCGTTATCTCGGTAATACTTAAATCGATCAAGTATTCCAAGCTTTTGAGCAGTAGGTCGTAAATATTATTTCAGTATATTTAGATATACGTGTTGATACATGGTCCGATCAATAAAAGTCAACTTTCCTGACATGGACCCCCAGACAGTTACACTACCTCCACCATGTTTGACACTTGGACGTAGATTGCTAGGTTTCAACTCCTCATTTGGTTTCCTCCAGACATTAACCTATCCATATGACCGACGAGATTGTATTTGCTTTCATCTGCAAACATAACGGCTTTTCAGAAGTCAAAATCTTTTTCTATATACTCCTTAACGAAGCTCAACCTTTTTCTTCCTATTAATCTTGCTAATAAATGTTTTTCCTCTTACTATTCGTCCATTCCTGTTATTTTTCATTGGGATAAGTTGAATAGTTTCTGGATGTGCTCTCTTGTTGGTATATTTCTCAGCCAGTTTCCGAGCACTAATCGCTGGATGTTTTTTCACATGTCTTACTATCCAGCGTTCCTCCCTGAGGTTGAAAATTTTTCTCCCACTCACTTTGTCTTTATTTTCAATGCTACGCGTACTTTTATATCTATTTATAACGCACTGTACAGATGAATGGCTCCTGTTTACAAGTTCACCATTTTCTCGGAGTGATTTTCCTCTCTTATGGTGAAAAATCATCAGTTATTTCCTCTTTTGAAGATTGTCCTCTTTGACGCCCCATGCTAGCATCGGAACTTGTCTGTACTTCACAACTCTCCACAACAAACCTGAATGCGGTGTCAAAGCACAAACATACAGCATTTGTACTGCCCTCTTATCAGCCAGTGTAGGACTGTATGAGTTTGATTTTGACGTGCCCCAGCAACATATAGACAAAAAATCTTATATCTTGCTAAATTAAGGGATACGCTAATTAGCCTGTTCAAGACATATCTTTGTTGTTCTACAGATAAAATGCGAACATAAATTATTTTCCGCATGTCTATTCCTTAACACATACTAGTTACAGTGGTGCAATGAGTTTCACTTTGACTCACTGTAGGTGAAAACAAAGGCGAGAGATTAGTCGCAATAAGGAGATAAATGCTATGTTAGACATGAACACAATGGATGAATCTGTGTATAAGGACCAGCTTCGGTAATGCGGCCATATGAGGTGAATTGAGCGGTTTTGGTTACTTAGTAGGATACTGGACTCAGCCACGGAGGTAAGGGAGACGTATAACACGTGACGATAGGGACATTCCATGTGAATTTGGACAGTAAAAACTGAGCATTCTTGAAATTTCGAGGTAATATCTCATAAAAATAACGAGTTGGGAGATACTTCTTTCTGTTAAATTCAGCTCTTTCTCCAGTCAACAATATTAATGATCTTAAATATGGAATATTATTCCGACAGTCAACTCTTTACACCAATATTATGAATATATTAAAAATAGGACTTTATTACTCGCATTGATAATAATACTTCACAGAATATAATAAAAACTTAATATGTTGTGGCAGTATTTACTAAATTATACCTCCTTCTCCAAATAAAAACGTATTTTGAAAGTCACTAAGGTTTTCTCTCCAAAGCAGGGAACAGGCTGCGTTCACAAAACCATCAAGGTCTTGTAATTATAATGAAAGTAAATTTATTTGTTCAGCTTTCGAAACTCACGCTTTAACTATATGAAACCAACCCTACACGACTTTTAACCGGCGGGGGATTGCAATCTCTGCGCTGTGCAGCAGAACACCCGCAGCGTCACTGAATGTTTGTTGAGTAGCTACATGCGTTTTGCAGGAGCCAAATCTCGCCAGAGTAATCATAGTAATATTAGGTACCGCCTGCACTTTCAATTGATAGAAGGAACACAGTCGAGACATTACAACATACTTACCTGGTAAAACTGCCTGGGGAAAGAAACCAACACAATCACCAAACAAAACGCATGAATGGAAAGTAAGTGTTATGTCTGGTGGTGTTAGATTGGTCCCCACTGTCGGCAGTCCAGAATATAGATTTCCGTGGTTTCCCATTTTCACACCGGGCAAATGCTGTGACTGTACCTTAATTAAGGCCACGGCCGCTTCCTTCCCACTCCTATCCCTTTGTCGCCATAAGACCTATCTCTGTCGGTGCGACGTAAAGCCAATTGTAAAAATATATATCTAGACAGTTGGTACACTCATTGTTTCCTACAATTATTCGTGCTCCCTATTTAAAGGTTCTGAGAAGCATTTAACATTCTTAATAAAATCAAATTAGCTCCGGCTCTTAATCTGGGGATGTGTGGTGGCCAACAACTAAATCCCAAACTGTTTAAAATTCTATTGGAAACTAAAGAACGTATTTTTCTGCTTCCGTTATTAACTTGTTTACGCTGATATACCGCTTTAGTGTTCTAGGTATCTGTACAAAGTTTATAACTTCAGCATTGACTTAATCGTAGTTAACATTTTTAGGAACAAAAATAGCAAATTTAAATTCCACATATCATCTGAAGGTATAAAATAACTTCAGAAAATTTCTGAATCAATGTTCTCTTCAACTTCCATCCTGGATACTAAATATATAACGCTGGAGATTACTGAAGATTTGTAGTTTAAAGTAAGAAAAATGTCTGCATACTATTAAACAAATAAAATAATTTAAATTCTTACTAAAAGGGATAAAGAATACAATTTTGAATTAACTGCAAGATCACTCTAAAATCTCTTCTAAGAACTATTAATTTTCCTCCGAAAGGAATACTGCTGTAGATAAGGCCTCTCAAGATTCTATTAACGCACGGTGATGCATATATTAACAATGGAAGCTTCATATCATAGAATCAAAAATGAAAATTTGATGCCAAACACAACCTTCCTATTGATTTTCAAAGATGATACAGAAGTTTTGTGCAGTTTGAAACGTAATTATAATGTATTTTGCACTAAACTATCATTTGGTAACAGAAAAGTAGAAATGCCTGCCCATACTGGTATAACTTACAATCCTAAATAAATCTTTTTAGTGTTAGACATTGGTACATACCGGGCTCTCAGTGTTGCTGTATATTAGAAGCAGGCTTCTAGAAAAAAGTTGGATATGGGGAGAAATTCTACAACGTTGAGATCACTTTTACCAACCTTGTCAAAGAAAATCACAAAAATAATATTCCCAGTACAGTAGTCGAAACTTCCGTTATCATTAGAGTTCGGATTTTTAGGCAGTAATAATAAAATGCAACCTCAGATGAGGTTCTCGTCAGGAAGAGCATCCGGTCGTATAAACTCGCTACGAAGATACATCACACTTCATGCCCGACTCCGCAGAGGAATATGACAATACAATAGGAGAATGTAAGCTTACTGAAGTGGGTCACGAATATAGTATGCACCACACAACGGTTCTGTTATGAGGTTTGCATAAACTTTAGGGGTACAGCCGATAAGAAACACTAAAATTACTCTTGCTACATTACGGAAGAACGGGCTAGACGACACTTCCTAATAACCACAGTAGTTTGCATTCTAACCCATTTCAGCATAAAATGTGCGAATACCACAACTTTTAGATTTCCTTAGGACATATCATTAACAGGAAACGAGATTAGGGATATTCACTGTGGACATTTCCAAGTGATAATACTTCGGTGTGTATAAATATTTTTTTAATCATGTTTTTGTAAGAGGTGAAAGATTCCCTTCGTATTGTGACAGGGGAATTATTTTTATTTCACCCTATTGATCAATGGTCCGAAATGTCCCTTATCAGTGTTCGTATACCTGTGTTGCAATATTATCATATTTTCAGGCACTGATTAGCGACGATTAAAATCTGAATTTATCCAGTTAAACACTGAATGCGATGCATTGATTTCAGTTAACTTTCATGATGAGTGTCCGTGTGGTGTTGTGTTGAAATCAGTCATTAAAACTTGAATGAAGTCGAAGCTCTCTCTTTCCATCTACTATACGCTACCGTATTATGATTTACTAATACATTTCGGTAATACTAATTATTTTGATTTACACTAAGAAATAAACTGTAAACTAATACGTAACCTAAAATGTTTTATAAGAAGTGCAATATAAAATCAGAATCTTCAAACTACATGCTACCGGGCGAATTGGCCGTGCTTGTAGAGGCGCGCGGCTGTGAGCTTGCATCCGGGAGAGAGTAGGTTCGAATCCCACTATCGGCAGCCCTGAAGATGGTTTTCCGTGGTTTCTCATTTTCACATCAGGCAAATGCTGGGGCTGTACCTTAATTAAGACCACGGCCGCTTCCTTTCAACTCCTAGGCCTTTCCTATCCCATCGTCGCCATAAGACGTATCTGTGTCGGTGCGACGTAAAGCCCCTAGCAAAAAAAACGACATGCTCTGTGGCTAAGGAAGGAATTGTCATGGTAATTTACGAAGAAGAATGTGAAGAAGTGAAATGAACGAAGCACAACTCAGTCTCCTCCAAATGAATTAGACATTAGAGCTTATAGATATGAAAACGGACTGCTTGTTGGTCACCTTAGTGATAGAGTGTAATCCCTCGGACAATCAATGAACTATGTAAACACGTATCGGCGTTCATATTAAAAATTGAAATTGATGGTAAATAAAATGAATAATCAGTCAAAAGGAGTAGGGAGAAGGCCTCTGTAAGCAAAATTTGCAAAAATAATTACGTAAACAGATTCAGTAGAAACCTCAGGCAGACAATCACAAGAAACCTTGTGTTTTAAATGCATAGTTTGTAACTACTGACAGAATCGAAACATTTCAAGTGAGAAATCACAATGAACATACATTTTCAATTTATTTGTATTTTATTCCTACAGAATTCACAGCACCATAACTTTGAGAAAGCAAATTTATTGAACTCCCGAAATTAAACGCGTCGATGTCTACAGATATTTTAAATATTCGAATAAAAATAAAATTAACATTTTATGAAGATTTTAATAATTTCGTGAGCAACCCACTTGATGTACATATCTTTAAATGTCCCGTATGAAATATGAAAAGTGAAACTTTATTCAGTTTCCTGTATGTAGTATGGGCCTCGTACATTAAGAAATAAGTATTATACGATAACTTAAACGACTTCCTCTTGAGTGCTATTACAGTCAGAACATAATGTTTACAACATCTTGATTTTGATGGTTCTCTACGTGTATTTTCAAATTTTTAATGTACGAATGTTTCAACTTGGTGTGGCATGTACGTATATTTAGATTCAGTTATTGTTGTCCCTCATCATAAGAGCTAGTTCTAGAAGTTTCTCACCGGGCGAGTTGGCCGTGTGGTTAGGGGTGCGCGGCTGTGAGCTTGCATCGGAAGATAGTGGGTTCGAATCCCACTGCCAGTAGCCCTGAAGGTGGTTTTCCGTGGTTTCCCATTTTCACGTCAGGCAAATTCTAGGGCTGTACCTTGAAGGCCATGGCTGCTTCCTTCCAACTCCTAGCACTTTCCTCTCCGATCGTCGCCATAAGAGGATGTGTTGGTGCGACGTAAAGCCAATAGCAAAAAAAAAGAAGTTTCTCATACAAACATCGCCAAAATACTGTACATAATATTTTGGAGTTAACTGAATAAATAAATAAATAAATAAATAAATAAATAAATAAATAAATAAATAAATTAAATAAATAAATAAATAAATAAAGTATTCATGACCTAATACATCATCTTCTTTGCATTTCCCCATTTATCTGTGGTTTGCCTTCTTGCAATTTTTTCTCCGTTTCAATCGATCGATAGCGTCGTAGGGCTGAGTTCTGTGTGCCATATGTCATCTCTCACTTGGTCCAGCCAGCGTGGTTAAGGTTGCCCTCGAGGTCGGCGAACCTCCAAGTTGAGTTGGTGAGCAATCTTTGCAGCTGAGGTTATGCTGCTTCGTTGTACATGCTCATACCATCAATGGCGTGATTCAAGCATTTTCTCTGTGACTGGGGTACCTTGAATTCCAAGCACATCATCGGTTCCTGATATGGTCTAGTCGAGTCAAGCTATTGGTTCATCGCAGCATCTTCATTTCCATTGCATGAAGACTCAGTTTATGTTTCGATGTTGTAGGCCAGCATTCAGCTCCATGAAGGCCCACAGTTCTGATTACTGTGCGGTAGACTTTGGGTTTTAGATGCAGTGGAATTTTCATATCTCACAGGACTCCAGTAACTTGGCGCCATTCAGTCCATGAGGCGCTGACGTCGGGAATGGCACCGCAGTTAGATCTGACGCACGCCCCTAGGTATTGAAATTGGGACACTTTATTAAGATTAACCTCGCACACAGTGACCGTGCCATGTTTGGTCACCGCGTTCCAGGTACTCCGTCTTCTTCAGATTTACCTAATGACCTAATTCCACTATCCTTGTAGTAGACTTCCACAGCTTGGTGGATTTATTCTGTCTCTCACGGCCACGCCGTTCAAGGAAACGTTTCAAGTCGTGATGTTGTGTCCTTCCATCCCCTTTAAGGCAAGTGTTCCGTTGAAAGCTAATGCCTTTAAAATTGGATGGCTTAAACTGAGTATCACACTCCGACAGTAGTCGCTGCTTGCTAATGCGTTCTTGTCTTCTTTTTATTTTCTCAGTTCCATCCCTCACTCTCCTACCCATTTCCTCTTTTTTTTCTTTTGCCCAGGAACGAAGAAGCGTCTTTATTTTAAACTTCTTTTGGGAGTCATTTTTAAAGTTCGTCGATGCTCTCAAACTGACTTGTAAACTTTACATGCAGTGAAGCAAGCTATTTACAATAAAACGATTGCCGGTCATTATATATAGAATGTCTTAAAACCAATTCTTCTTCTATTCTTGCTGGCCCCTCCTTACATTCAGTGTGTAACAATAAGACACAGGCAAACTTCCAGTACACATTCATCACGCGCAGACGAAGAAAATATGTTAGGGGAACTCTGTGTAATTTGCACACTTCACTTTAACGCCCATAACACTATCGACCTTAAGGAGAATTTCTCAAAAAATTCACACGATAATTAGTACAATGTATCAAATGATTTGGTAAAAATAAATGTTAATATTAATTTTAGGATTTGTTTAAAAGTTTATTTTTTAGAATTGCTTTACGTCACACCGACACAGATAGGTACTCTGGTGAAGATGGGACAGGAAATGGCTAGGAGTGGGAAAGAAGCCTTCGTGGCCTTAATTAAGGTACAGCCCCCAATGTTTCTTGGTGCAAAATGGGAAACCGCAGAAAACCATTTTCAGGGCTGCCGTCAGTGAGGTTCGAAACCACTATCTCCCGATTACTGGATTGCGGTTGTCTAAAAGTAATATTTGTTCTACCATTTGCTATCGTGCAATTTTTACCGATAGGTGTAATTTGGACTGGGAAATATAAACACTTACCCCTGTGGTGTAGTGGTTAGTGTGATTAGCTGCCACCCCTGGAGGCCCGGATTCGATTCCCGGCTCTGCTGCCACGAAATTTGAAAAGTGGTACGAGGAATGGAACGGGGTCCACTCAGCCTTGGGAGGTCAACTGAGTAGAGGGGGTTCGATTCCCACCTCAGCCACCATCGAAGTGATTTTCTGTGGTTTCCCACTTCTCCTCCAGGCAATTGCCGGGATGGTAGATCTGTCTAACTTAAGGCCACGTCCGATTCCTTCCCTCTTTCTTGTCTGTCCCTTCCAATCTTCCTATCCCGCTACAAGGCCCATGTTTATTATAGCAAGTGAGGCCGCCCAGGCGAGGTACTGGTCCTCCTTCCCAGTTGTATCCCCGTCCCAAAGTCTCGCGTTCCAGGACACTGCCTTCAGGTGGTAGAGGTGCAATCCTTCGCTGACTCCGAGGGAAAACACCAACCCTGGAGGGTAAACGGATTAAGAAATAAAGAAAGAAATGTGAACACTTATAAGTTATCTAAAGAATTTATTATGAAATACTAAGCAATAAAATACGACACTTTGAATTGTGGTCATCACTTGTGGCATGTAGGACAATGATGAAACAATTCATGCTGAATGTTGGTTCAGTTTTCATGAGCCCACATTTTGCAACTATTGCACTGAATCCAGTCGTCATCATAATACTTGTCACATAGAATGCCGTCAGAGAGCTCCTCAGTTGTAATCACGTAGGCTGAGTGGACCTCGAACCAGCGCTAAGATCCAGTTAAAAATACCTGACCTGGCCGGGAATGGAACCTGAGGCCTCCGATTAAGAGGCAGACACTCTACCCCTACACCGCGGGGCCGGACTCAAATTGCCTACAAATTTCATTAGTACTTGTAAAAGCTAAACAACCTCTTGGCAGAAATAACTACTTCACAGTACACTTAACTTGTCACCTTATAACGATAAGCTTACAAGGAATGTGAGCATTAAGATTGTTTTGTTCTTCCCTCCTTCAACCGTAAGTCCATAACAAAACAACTTCCAGGAAGAAAAGTATCCTCGACTGCCTTGCTGACTTTTCCTTGCCTCAGACAGCGGGTGACCAAAATTGTAAATACCGAAAATGTTATCGGTCCAAATTACACGCAGGTCCAAATTACATAGACTTTCCCTATATGGACATGGGTCCGGAAACACAATATTTCCAAGTTGGAAATCATTTTCTACAACTATACGTAGTGTACTAATCATGGAAAACATACAGAAACAGCACGTATCAGTATACACCGTGATACTGTGTACCATGAGTGCCACACAAAAGGACACACATCGATGATGATGATGATGATGATGATGATGATGATAGCAAACACTCGTAATCGAGTAGGTTTGTCTTCCAGGCAGGATGCCTCTTCATCTATGTGTTCGGAGGTGACTATACAGTCCAATGCGGGAGTTACACAATTTGCCACAGTGATGACAGGTAGTCCCTGGTGGAGCAGTCATGTTATTTCTATGTCTCCTCAGCACTTCTTTTTCTTTCCTACGTTGCCTCTTGTCATTCGCTGTACGTTGGCGGTTTACTTCAAAAGACACTGTGCCGTAATGGACTAGTGATCTCCAGGATGAACGGTCAAGGCCTAAGTTCTCCCAGTTATCAACATCAATGTTACATCTCTTCAAGTTAGCCTTGATTACATCTTTAAATCGCTTCCTCTGACCTCCTACACAGCGTTTACCTACTGATAGCTCAGAGTAAAACACTTGTTTGGGAATGCGATTATTGGGCATGCGAAGTACGTGCCCTGTCCGTCGTAGCTGGCGTCTTAAAACCATCAATTCTATACTGGTGATGTGTGCCTCTTCAAGAACGCTGATATTTGTGCGCCTGTCTTGCCAAATTTGCAGTATTCTCCTCAAGCAACGTTGATGATACTGTTCCAGCTTCTTAAGGTGTCGACTGTAGCATTTCCAGGATTCATATCCGTAGAGTAAGGTTGGAACTACAACAGAATTGTACACAAGAATCTTTGTTGTGATATTGACATCGTGATTGTCAAAAACTCGAGATCTTAACTTAGCAAAGGATGGTCCTGCACGGTTAATTCTGTGTTGGATTTCTGAATCTATATTTGCTTTTGATGAGAGGGTGCTGCCAAGGTATGGGAAGGTGTTTACAACTTGAAGGCTCACTCCATCAATTGTGACATTGATATCTCTTTGACCTTTCCCAGGGGCTGGTTGGTAGAGGATCTGTGTTTTGCTGGTATTCAGTTTGAGTCCGATCTTGTTGTACGTAGCAGAAAAAGCATTCAGGATTATCACAAGCTCTTCTTGTGTCTGAGCTACGACAGCATTATCATCAGCGTACTGTAACTCAACTAACGCTGCAGACGATGTCCGAGTTCCTGCCTTTAAACGGCTCAAATTAAAAAGTTTACCATCCAACCTGTAAGTTATATGAATTCCTGGAGGGAGATCATCTCTGACAAGTTCCATGACAGCAGCAACATACAAGGAAAACAAAGTGGGGGCTATCACACAGCGTTGCTTAACACCGGTATTGATATGGAATGGCTCTCCAATAGAGCCTTTGCCAGTGACAGCTGCCATCATATCAGTGTAGAGCAATTTGAAGATGGCAATAAATTTCTGCGAAAAGCCATATAGAGCTAACATTTTCCACAAAGCTTCTCGGTTCACGGAGTCAAATGCCTTAGTAAGATCAATAAAGGCAATATAAAGAGGCCTATTTTGTTCTCTACATTTTTCCTGGAGTTGACGAGCTGTGAATATCATATCTGTGGTTCCTCTAGAAGGCCTGAAGCCACACTGACTCTCTGGAAGTATTTTCTCCACCAGGGGTACAATACGATTTGCCAAGATTCAAGCAATAAGCTTTCCCAGCCACGACAGTAAGGATATTCCCCGATAGTTATTGCAGTTTGTTCGATCCCCTTTCTTAAATATGGGAACTACCAGACTGTCTCTGAAATCAGGAGGCATTTCTTCTGTGCTCCAAATTTTGACAATCAGTTCATGTATGTGTCTTATTAGTTCCTCACCTCCTTCTTTGAGAGCTTCCACTGGTATACCATCAGGACCAGGGGCTTTGTGACGCTTTTCTTGATTGACAGCAAGCTTAACTTCACCTAGTGTTGGTGGGGAGCCAAGTTCTTCATTGATGGGAGCTTGTTTTAATATATCATACACCTGTTCATCAATAATCGAATCCTGGTTCAAGTGGTCTTCGAAATGCTCTTTCCACCTATTCATGGAGTATTGATCTTTTAAAAGTGTATTCTTATCGCTGGACCAAAGAGGGTTCCTCCCAAAGGTGGTGGGACCATAAACTGCTTTTGTCGCTTGGAAGAACTGTCGTGAATCTTTATCTGCTAGATATTCCAACTCTTTTGCCTTTGCTGTCCACCATGCATTCTTGAGCTCACGGGTTTTTCTTTGGATATTTGCTTTGGCAATACTTACAGCTTGTTTCTTAGAGTGGGAGTTTATGCCCCTTCGCCATGCTTGCAAGGCTTTTCTCTTCTCTGAGATTAATGCTTCAATTTCTTCATCATTTTCATCAAACCAGTCCTGATGTTTTCTGGTCTTATATCCTACTGTTTCTTTGCAGGCATCTTGAATAGTGGTCTTCAGACTCTCCCAGTGTTGCGTTACATCAGGTTGATATTCCTTTTGCAAAGTCCGATGAAGGAGCTCTCTGTATCTTGAAGTAATTTCGGTATTGCCAAACTTATCGGTGTCAAAAGTATGTCTGAAGCTCTTCTGTTGTTTCCTCCTCTGCGTGGACAGTAACAAAAGCATCACTGATCTAATAAGTCGGTAATCTGTCCAACAGTCATCAGCTCCCGTCATTGCTTTGGTGATGAGAACATCGCGTAGAACCTGTTTGCGGACGATTACGTAGTCAGTGAGGTGCCAGTGTTTCGATCTAGGATGCTGCCATGATGTTTTAAGCGATCCCTTTGGCGAAAGATGGTGTTGGTGATTATCAACCCATGCTCAGCACATTTTGAGAGGAGTCTAATACCATTGGAGTTTTCACTGCCAACTCCCTCCTTGCCAATGACACCATTCCATACTTTGTGGTCCTTTACCACTCTAGTATTAAAATCACCAAGCAGTATGATTTTATCTAGGCGATTGATGTTTGATAGGATGTCATCCAAATCTGAATAGAATGTTTCTTTGATGTCATCATCAGAGTCTAATGAGGGGGCATATGCGCAAATTACTGTGGCATGCCGATCGCCGTTTAATCGAAGTCTTAATGTCTTGATGCGTTCATTACGTCCAGTTGGAAGCTCCTGCAGGTGTCTGAGAAGCTTATTCTTGATAGCAAAGCCTACTCCATGTGTTCGGTGTTCACTGATAGGTTTACCCTTCCAGAAGAAAGGGTATCCTGCTCCGTTTTCATTCAACTGACCTTCAGCAAGACGGGTCTCCTGGAGTGCTGCTATGTCGATATTGTATCTTCGTAACTCTCTACTCACAAGGACTGTTCTCCTTTCGGGTCTCTTATTTGAAGGGTCATCATTAGGTGTTCTTACGTTCTATGTAGCAAAATATAATTTCTTTCTTGTTCGGCCGCATTGAGGTGATACCATTGGACGCAGTTATCCAATCGGTACTAGAAGTGGCTGACTATGTTTAGGGCACCTTTTCTAGTCCCTTCCCCATGTGAGGTGAGCAGAGTGGACCCTAAATAGGACTGCTCAGTCGTAGATGCAGCAACCGAATTGCTCTACAGCCACAACACTAAGCAAGACGACCGATCACATATCTACCGCCTACGTGCCAAGTTAACACTAGAGGCTTCCAGACATCACAATCCTGCCCCCTTCGCAACTTCCTGATCGCCGCAGGACTTTTGGAAGAGTCAATCTGTTGTTGGAAGACTGCTGTGCGTGAGATTCATTTAGATTGAGAATATTGCTGCGCTTCAACAAACGCACTGTACTTGATGACTTAAGAACGGTTTACAATGGCAAGCCGATGCAAGACGATTGAAGGGTTCCTAGTCACTGCAGCCTTCGTCCGCCATTCCAGCCGAGGAGGGACTTACTGTCCTTACGCATGGTCGGCCGTTGAGGACTTTCTATGCCGTTGACAAAATAGGGTTCAACCGCCTTTAGGGGAAGTTTTCCACCCCAAGGGCAAGAGAGTACCCTGAACTTGATGAATTTATGTGTCATTTCCTACAAAAAGGCTTCATCAAACCTACTAAGGGAGAGCTCATCCACCCGTAGCCGTTGGTTCTCCCCTAGTTTGCCAGGTTTGGTACTGGCCGCCTGACCCTCGGCCAGACAGTCGCAGGTAGTGCCGTCTGCTGTCACATACGGGTAGCACACAACACCTTTCAAGAGGAAACAGTAGCGAAATACTATAGTCTACACTGGAACAATTCGGTGAATTCCACGGCGTCCCTTACAAACAACAAAAAGTTGTCATCTGAGAACATTTTACTTAATGTTAATGGAACATATTAACACAAAAAGCAATTTCCAGGATTTCAGATCACCAGTATATTTTAGATTCAACAGACTTTAGATTATATCTTTACAAATGGTTTTGTTTCTAAGTGTGCATCTCATAGATTACAAGCTTGTTTCTCATGATACTATTAATACTAAAAACCTCAACCGCTTAAAAATCTATATCTGCAATAATAATTTTAAGTTTCATCTTTGTGATTTTATTCTAAGTATTTTAAGGAACTGAAGATATCTCCGTAGGAGACGAAAGTCCGACTCGTTGGTTGAATGGTCAGCGTACTAGCCTTCGGTTCAGAGAGTCCCATTTTCAATTTCCGGGCGGGTCGGGGATTTTAACCTTCATTGGTTAATTCTAATGGCCAGGAGGCTGGGTGTTTGGGCTGCCCCAACATCCCTGCAACTCACACACCAGACAGTACACTATCCTCCACTACAATAACACGCGGTTACCTACACATGGCAAATGCCGCCCACCCTCATACGAGGGTCTGCCTTACAAGGGCTGCACTCGCTAGAAATAGATACACGAAACTATAATTATTTTAGGAGACGAAAACATGTTGTTTTGTACGTAATTCATTCACTTGATTAAATAACAACATTTATTACACTTACGACACTTATAACACATTATTAATACATAATACTGAGTACTAATGGGCTGATGCCCTCGGTAATAGTCAGTCACATGTTCTCGTGTCCTCTCGCTCGAGGCACCCAAGCATAACAGTCTCTCATCCCCTTCCATCCACACCACTTCCGGCTGGGTGCTGAAGGGTGCTGCTATCTGTCCTAGGAAGTGGTAGCGAGCAACTAGGTGGCCTAGCCATAGCTAGGCCGGAACATGCTCCCCACCGTTGAATCACCATGATTCAACCGAATTAAATTGCCTGATATGCCCTCATGAGAGTTCAGTTCAAATATCACACAGGCACTGACATACAGAGTTCATGTACAGTAACCAAAATGAGTTGATCATTCAACAAAATATACATATAAACATAGGCAAAACAGAAACACAAGCAACAAAATATTTACACACTTTTAACAGAAGGTACTAAGTAGGTTGACTGTGTCCTCATCCATTATTTTGCAGTATGAATTAAGCACACTATAAGTTTGTCAGTTCAAATCACACACACAACACCATAATTACACTCTGAAATGAACAAGAAAAAATATTCACATGAAACACATTATGTTTTAGCCACAACGATCCTGTTTAGTTCTCAATAGGTAATGGAATTAACTTGTTAACAGGTCGTTTAAAAAAACCACTGGTTGTTCTGATGGTAGCCACTCGTGCAAGTCCATCCTTCCCAGGGTGAACAGTCTCCACCACAGTCAACTTCCAACAGAGAGGAGGAAGATTGTCCTCCTTCAGAAGAACAAGTGTTCCAGTAGCTAGGTTCTTCTTGGGACAGGTCAATTTTTCCCTCTGCTGCAGTGAGTTCAGGTAATCGGCAGACCACCTCTTCCACAACTGCTGCTGCATTGACTGGATACGCTGCCATCGAGACAATCTGTTGATGGGCAGGTCAGTAATGTCAGGCACAGGGATGGTTGTAAGGGGGGCACCAATTAGGAAGTGAGCAGGTGATAAATAATTAAGGTCACTGGGGTCATTAGATAAGGCAGATAGGGGACGAGAATTAAGACAGGCTTCTATTTGTGCAGTAAGGGTACATAGCTCCTCGAATGTCAGTAACGCATTACCCGCAACTCTTCTCAAGTGGTACTTCATGGACTTGACAGCTGCTTCCCACAGTCCGCCAAAGTGTGGAGAGCTTGGAGTTATAAAGTGCCACGTGATGCCTTCCATCGCTAATGAATTCCTTATCTCTTCACAAAAGCTGGTTGAAAGGAATAGTTTTCGGAGATCCTGCATTCTTCTGTTGGCACCAATGAAGTTAGTCCCATTATCACAATAGATGATGGAGCATTTTCCACGTCTAGCTATGAATCTCCTCAGGGCTGCCATAAAGGCATCAGTAGAGAGGTCACTCACCACCTCCAGGTGAAGAGCCTTGGTAGTTAGACAGATGAACAATGCAATGTAGCTCTTCGTTGTCTGTTTGCTTCTCACATTTCCCCTCTTGACGAAGAAAGGACCAGCATAATCAGTTCCTACATTAAGAAATGGGCGACTCTGTTGCACTCTGGTAACAGGGAGCTGTCCCATCAGCTGTTCAGCTGTTGACGCCTTGATTCTAAAACAGGTCAGGCACTTGTGGATGACTCTTCGAACAACTGCCCTAGCCGTAGGAATCCAGAATCTTTCTCTTAATGATGCAATTACTAATTGAGCACCTGCATGTAAAAGCCTAATGTGTTCTGCCATCACAACAAGGTTTGTGAGAGCATGCTGGGGAGGAAGGATGAGCTGGTGCTTAGTGTCATAAGGTAGTTTTGAATTTACTAGTCTTCCTCCTACCCTTAGCATTCCCTTATCATCCAAGAAAGGATGTAAATCTGCAATTTTACTCTTCCTTGAAATGCAACACTTAGAGTTGAGACTGGCTATCTCTTGAGCGTAACACACTTGTTGTGCAATTTTGATACAGGAGTGCAAGGCCATCTGCAGCTCTTGTGTACTTAATATCCCTAACCTCTTGTCTTGAGGATTGGCACTATTGTGAATAAATCGCCAACAATATGCAGTAACTCGGGTCAGTTGGGACAGTGACGAGTACTTCAGCATAAGTTCATCCCAGTTTGTACCTATCAACATGACTACAGGAAGTGTGCTTCGTGACTCAGGTAGTTCCTCTTCTGCATGGGTTGAGATTGTGTCTGGCCATGATTCAGTGGGCTCAGTTAACCAGGGTGGTCCGTGCCACCACAGGTTCATACCTCGTAGTTGTCCTGGAGCAACACCTCTGGATATTAAATCTGCTGGATTACAACTGGTGGGAACATGTCTCCATTCTGCCTTGTGAGTGTATTCTTGAATTGAAGAGACTCGGTTGGCCACAAATGTTTTCCAGCGAGTAGCAGGAGATGCGATCCAGGCTAAGACAACAGTGGAGTCTGTCCACAGGTACAGCTTGCTGACTGGCAGAGACAAAGCTGGAAGGGTCTTGTGGAGTAGTCGGGCAAGTAGTAGCGCTCCACACAGTTCAAGTCTTGGTAGTGTCAGTTTCTTCACTGGTGCTGCCCTGGATTTAGAACATAATAATCTGACACAGGTCTGTCCCCCTTTGTCGACAGACCGTACAAAAAGACAAGCTCCATAAGCTTGTTCTGAAGCATCAGAAAAACCATGAATTTGTATATCAACAGGGGGTCCCTTACATGTGACTAACCGCTCAATATAAAATTCTCTCACTGCCTGTGGCTCAAAGTGAAGTTCTTCCCATTCTCTGACTAGTTGAGATGGTAGTCTGTCATCCCAGTTCAGATTGACTAGCCAAAGTTTCTGCATAAAAACCTTGTAAGAAATTACCAAAGGGCTGACCAACCCAAGTGGATCAAATATTGATGCAATAACAGATAAGACCTTTCGTTTAGTTACATGAGAGTCAGCATGGTAGGGACTCTCTGAATACAGATTGCCACAAATGAGAAAATGATCAGTAACTGGATGCCATAATAGGCCTAAAGATTTCACGCTAGTGCCTTCATCAAGACTTAAAGGCAGCTGGGTTTCCCTGTCCTCTTCTGAAACTGCTTCTAGTAATGCTGGGTGATTTGAACACCATTTCCTGAGGTGAAATCCTCCACTCTCTAGTAAATTAATAATTTCAGACTGCAACTGAAGAGCATCCTGGATATCGTCACAGCCGCTTAATAAATCGTCAACATAAAAATCTCTGCGAACAACTTTTGCTGCTCTGGGGAACCTCGATTCTTCATCTTCAGCAAGTTGTTGCAGGCATCTGGTAGCTAGGAAGGGTGCTGATGCTATACCATATGTTACAGTTGTCAGTTCATAGTGAGAGGGTGGGTCCCTAGGTGATTCCCTCCAGATAATCCGCTGAAGTTTCCTATCATCTGCATGAACCATGACTTGCCGATACATTTTAGCAATATCTGCGGTGAAGGCAAAGGTATGCATTCTGAATCTTAGAATGATAGAGTAAAGATCCTGTTGTATTGTCGTTCCAACCATTAATATGTCATTCAATGAAATGTTGTTAGAAGTTTTAGAAGATGCATCAAATACAACCCTAGTTTTGGTAGTCGAGCTACTTAGCTTAAAAACTGGATGATGGGGTAGATAATAGCTTCCACCTTCACTCCCGCACAGAGTAGATGTATCCACCTTAACCATATGCCTCATCGCCTCATACTCGTGAAGAAAATTAGAGTACTCATGCTTAAGTGAGGGCTGCCTGCTGAAACGCCGTTCTAATTGAGTTAGTCTTGACATGGCATGATTGAAGGGTTTCCCAGAACCTCAGGTTTCTGCTTGAGAGGTAAGCGAACTATGAATCTACCTGTAGCATCCCTAGTAGTATTCTCTGTAAAGTGTTTTTCTGTGGCTCTCTCTTCTCTTGTCATGACTCGTGACGTAAGCTCTTCTATTTCCCAGAACCGTTGTAGTTGGATGTCTAACCTGTCCTCTGACTTCAAGAAACATGTAGTTAGAGTAGGATTTTTTCTTCCCTACGATGGTAGTGTTCAGCAATAATCCATCCTAGTTCAGTGTATTGAAGGATAGGATAATCTGGTGATCGAGTTCTGCGCCCAGATTTCAGTAATGAAAAGAAATGTTCTGCGCCTATTAACAATTCAATGTCACCTGGCTGGAAGAACTTGGGGTCAGCGAGCTTCAAATCAGTGGGCAAATTCCGACGCTCATGCTGAATGTAACTACTGGGCATGTTACCTGTGATACGTGGAAAGACAGAGCAAGTCATACTCACAGTGAAGTTACTTACAGTGGATTGCAATTCTAATTGAACACTGTACCTTGATTGAGAAATGGAATCATTTATGCCGCTGATTGGTATGGGATTCTTCATTTTCTTAAGGCCTAATCGCTGTGCTAGACTTTCAGTGCAAAGATTAACCTGGCTGCCACTGTCAAGAAGTGCCCGGCAGACCTGCATTTGCCCCCTAGAATCTAGTACCTTGACCATGGAAGTGGACAGCAGAACCCCTACAGGGTCTCTTGTATTGCAGTATGTGTGAGGGGAGTTGGATGCAGTTTGATGGGCTGTACCTCCCTCTCTACCTGATGGATTATGTAATGAGGTGTGATGCTTCCTACTACATAATTTACAGCCACGTGATTTGCACTGTTTGGCAGAATGCTGTGTCCGCAAACAGTTAAAACATAAGTCCATTTCTTTAACCCTTCTTTGTCTATCTTCCACACTCAGAGCTGCAAACCCTTCACATTTAAACATCGGGTGATTACCATGACAGCAGGGACACTTTATGAGACTGGTAGTGGTGTAAGTGTAACGTGGTTGAGTATCCCCTTGAGGTTTAGGCTTATTTCTGTCAGCTTGTTGTCTGTGCGATGGTGCAGTGTGCTGTGAGCTAGGGAAGTTCTCCAGAGCTTGCCGTTTGTGCTCAACAAATGACAGCAAGTCATCAAGTGATGGAACCCGAGTGTCTGCTTGTGATAATTCCCAGTCTCGTCTAGTACAAGCATCAAGTCCTTGAGCATACAGTTGAGTCAAAATAACTTCATGCAGTGGAATGTTAAGTTCTAGGGCATTGAGTGCATTCAAATGACTATTAAAAGTGTTAGAGTACCTTAACAGTTCTGTGGCTGTTTCACTGGAGACTGATTTTACAGTTAAGAGTGCCTTAACATGAGTAGCTGCTATTAGTTTCTTGTTCTCAAATCTGTCCTTCAACATTTTCCACGCTACCTCATAATTTGCCTCTGTGATGGGTAAATTTTGAATTAATTGGCTGGCTGGGCCCTTGAGAACAGATGCTAAGTAGTGAAATTTCTGGACACTTGGCATATTATTGTTGTTATGAATCATAACTTGAAAACTGTCTGCGAATGAGAGCCAGTTTTCGTATTTTCCATCGAAATGTGGAATGTTAATAGCCGGTAACTTTAAACTCGCGACATTGCTGACCTGAGTTCTTCCTGAATCTACCGTGTCGCGTGATGACTCTTCAAGTTTCGCTATTATTTTACTCATTTCGCCCTTTACCTTGTAGTATTTGGTTTCGAATTCGGCACGCGCCTGATCATGAGCTTGCTCGTTTTCAACGTCTCCTAATTCTAATTCTGACTGCACGTCATCAAACTTCGACATTAACCCGTAGAGAGCCAGACAACGATATATCGTTGTTTCGTATATCCGCGTAAAGTACCAACCACGATATATCGTTGTTTGGATAGCGCGTTTGTACAACTTGGGCCGTCAGATTGAAACATTTTATGTGTCCAGTCCATAGAGAATTGTCATTAGATTTTAACTACGTCGCTAGATAGTGCGTAAATTCATTCGTTATCATGCATTGAATTTCTAAAGTCCGTGTTCATCTACGACGTATGATCTCCATGCCGCGTGAGTAAAATGGCGACTAGTGGGAGAAGTTATGTTGTTAACGATGACGAACTGGCTGTATATCTTAATAATTTTTAGTAAAGAAGGGAATGATGAAGACTCAGATAAGGAATTCACTCCTCCAACAAGTGAGGAAGGGGAAAGTGAAAGTGTTAGTGTTATTTGGAGTGATAACGGCCAGTTTTCTGTAAACACTCAACCACGTGCTCATTGTCCGACATGTTGAAAGTGGTAATGACCGTCTGAGCGACAGTACTGATGATGACGGCTGTAACAATACCCAACAGCAAACATTTCATGCTCTCCGTGAAATTCAATTAGGTCAAGATGCAAAATACCAGCCCTCACGTGATTATTATGATACTCCTGGCCCGAGACACGCCCCTTCGTCAGACGCAAACCTATAGCGTATTTTTATTTTATTTTTCACGGCTCAGTTATGGAACCTAATAACTACAGAGACAAAAAGATATGAGAAATCATGTCTTGTCACCACATGCCAGAGCACAGCAGTGGCGCCCTGTTATATTGATTGAAATGAAGGCTTTCATTGCAGTTTTGTTGGAAATGGGTATAGCTAGAAGGCCGAGCTTATTTTCTTATTGGGTAAAAAAGTCGCGTTATATTCCATGGTTTGGAAATATGTTCTCAAGAAACAGATTCCAATTGATCTTGAGATTCTTTCATCTTGTGAACAATGATAATCTATCACCATCTCGTCACCCTGACTACAACCTATGTGCCAGGTTCGATCCCATTGTTGGCCATGCCAATTGTATATTATGATACCACTGTACATAACTCTTAAAATACTCAAGGTAAAAATATGAAACTTTACATGTTTATTCATCTGAAATAGGACATTGCAAAGAAGTCATCAATATATATCGTTGAGTTAAATTTTCGGTTTTTTCTGTTTTGTTTCTGATTTTTAAATTTTGGTGTTTGAAAATTGTTTGGAAAATACTTT
This sequence comes from Anabrus simplex, assembly GCF_040414725.1. Lineage (NCBI taxonomy): Eukaryota > Metazoa > Arthropoda > Insecta > Orthoptera > Tettigoniidae > Anabrus > Anabrus simplex. The sequence goes on from NC_090265.1 coordinate 1,672,213,333, forward strand.
TTTGCAAAATACCCAAGGACATTTTGTGTTTTAATTTAGTTCAGCCGTAAGGGTGCATTCTTGTTAACATTCATTAAAAATTTCAAGTCATAGTTATAACATTTGTGAACTATTTAGTCCAGAGAGTGGGAACCTGCAAAATTCTCTAAATCTGTCTGGCACTCTTGGCATACTGTGAGCACCCGGGCCTGGCACTAAGAGGGTTAATGCACTCATGTCTTCGTATCGCAGTTTAATTTCATGCGAATTCGAATGTTGTTGAGCGATGAAATTCTCAACGAAGGTTTCCGAGCGGGTAAGTTGCGCTTTAAATCGCGACATCTGCTTAAGAAGCTTTTGCCTTGTTGAGGATTCCATGATGGAGGGGGTAAGACAATAACAAGGAGAAAAGGAGAGCCTTAAATGAATAGTACTGACCTGCCTTCTCAGTTTAGTTTACCTCTGGTGCTGGAACATCGAACCTGGGACTGCCAGATGATGTCATTGAAGTGAACTTCCAAGTATTTGCACGTTACTGTAGAAACTAGTCGTCCATACTACACGCCACGCTGCTTTCACGAGGTCCTCGTGGTGTAGATAATCCGGCCCGGTAATTGGACCATATTTTGTACGTAATTCACTCACTTGATTAAATAACAACATTTATTACACTTACGACACTTATAACACATTATTAATACATAATACTGAGTACTAATGGGCTGATGCCCTCGGTAATAGTCAGTCACATGTTCTCGTGTCCTCTCGCTCGAGGCACCCAAGCATAACAGTCTCTCATCCCCTTCCATCCACACCACTTCCGGCTGGGTGCTGAAGGGTGCTGCTATATGTCCTAGGAAGTGGTAGCGAGCAACTAGGTGGCCTAGCCATAGCTAGGCCGGAACACATGTATTGCATTAAAATATTATACAATTAAATGCATGATATAAAATGTGTTCAATATATGCACCGTTTCACTTGACAATTTGATATATTGTCAACACGATATTAGAATAAGATGAAATTCATCAGTTGTAGTACACACCACGAAACTCTTTTTTAAATGCCCTCCGTTATCATGGAGACATGCGTCAATCAGCATCAATGCATCCGGAATAATATATGGGAGAAAGTGTAAAAGTGCGAATTATTTTTCGAGTGAACACCAGTACATTTTGTTGGCTCCTGAAAATCCAAATATTTTATTACTTGTATTATAAAACACGTGATATTAATGAGGTAAATCATACCAGTAAATGACCGAGCTCGATAGCTGCAGTCGCTTAAGTGCGGCCAGTATCCGGTATTCGGGAGATAGTAGGTTCGAACCCCACTGTCGGCAGCCCTGAAAATGGTTTTCCGTGGTTTTCTATTTTCACACCAGGCTGTACCTTAGTTAAGGCCACGGCCGCTTCCTTCCTACACCTAGCCCTTTCCTATCCCATCGTCGCCATAAGACCTATCTGTGTCGGTGCGACGTAAAGCAACTAGCATACCAGTAAATGGAATTGGAAGTGTCCTCCCCCTCATTCCTCTACCCTTGATAGGGCATGGCGGAGTTCGCCGTTTTTACTTCCTAATTTGCTTTCTTCGAGTCTGGCGGATTGTAGGTATGTGGGTAACCTCATGAAGAGATTAGAACTCCAGCTGCTGCAGCTGGATGAAATATTTGATTGGGCGTCTTCCTCGCGGTCTTTCCCTCCACCACAAGCTTCTACAGAGTGTCTGTTTTTCTGTCAATTCTATAAAATGTCAAATGGGCACTTAAAAATGTTGTCAAGAATAACACTCATTTAGTAAGGTACCAAATTTAATTAATCAACATTAAAATAAGCTAGCACATATTTCATACTTTGAACGAGTCCATACGCAAATTGAATATATTGTTTTCTTTACAGTGTTTTAGTTCATCACTGTTTTCGTAGTTTGCCTCATAATAGATTACACACACTTTTTCTAGGATTTCCGTGGAAAATTTATTGAGTTCATAACTCAGAAGTAACTTACATATAAGTAAATAATGAGGGTTCTACATCGATTGAATAAGCGGAACAATATTTTAGCTCTGGAGTGCAACAAATTCGTAATGTCTGCAGTCCAGTGTTTTCCTCCATCATCATGTTCAACTTACTTTCCAGTTTGTTCACCAGTTTTAATTATTTCCTGTATTACGCAGTTCAAGCTACAGACACAACAGATTGTGAATCCTAGCAGCTCAAAGGACGAACTGGTTTCTTTATGAAATTCTACTGTTGCTATCCGAGTCTGCAGATTCAAGATGACTGGGCGGATGATGTGTTCTGACATTCCGCTGTAAGAAACAAGTGCCAGGTTGGTTTCTAAGGCGTTGCTGCTAATTTTTGTTGTTTATTCGTGGGTTGATGTTATTCGACGGAATCGTGGATCTTTTTGTGAGCTATTGTACTTGGTTATAATAGATTTGGTACCAACGATAGTAGCCATTTTAATCGATCTTGTTTTGTCAGTCATAGATTGCATATTACTAACGAGGGAAGTACCCCGGCTCGAACGGCTAAAACCGACAGAAAGTGGGCTTAAAGTATAGAGTTGTACCTATGTCAATAGCTGTCAAGGCCATTCACCTGTAAAAGTACGTGTTCGGTCGCCAGCGCCATCTGACAGTCAGCGCACAGGCAGCTCTGCATTCGAGCTGTAGACGCAATGCCTGTTAGTCAGTTACAGTGTGTCGTAGTGTAGTGCACACACAAACGTCCGACATGAGAATGTGGAAGCCAATTGTTGTATGTCCGGCGCTCCCTCTCTCTCCGCCAGCCAGCTGCACGCGCGCCTGTGTATCATTCTGCTAGCTTCGACGCGCAGCCCTCAGTGCGCGTGCCTGACCATCGAGTGTACTATAAATAGGAGCTCCCTGCCTGCTCACTTGCCCACTTGCCCCGGTGTCCAGCTCCAGAATACACCCTACGTCGAGCACGGAGGCTACTCCTCTTGAAAATGTGCTTCGACCAGGTGGACTGAATTTCTGGCAGTACGAGGTTTCACCTCTGGTCACCGCTCCCTTACCTGTTTCCGCTGCCTATGTTCCGTAATTCTTTTACAAGCCATTTTCATTCCCTAATTTATGCAAGCTCCCTTAGTTTCGCTAGGTGGAAATTCTTCAATCAATTGAACTTGCTTTTTAGGAATTCAGGCACTTCAACTAACAAGGACTCTCAAGACATTTATGTTAGTGTGCCAGATAGTTCTCGACTATCAACGTGTCAATTCACAAAGACTATCTTTTCAAGATAGGAGTGTATATAAAGACTGTAAACCTGTACATATTGTATAAAGACAGACTTTTCTCAAGATTCAATATTCCTTTTTGCTTCAAAATAAATTTCAGTTATTTGTGTAAATATCATAAAGTGAAGCAATAAAAGTTGTGTTTTGTAAACTTCATCCTTGGTTACAACACCAATCAACCCTGTGAATGTTGTGAAGTTGCTGCGCGAAAAGGTACGCCGACGCTACACACTGGATAATGAAGATGTAAGTGGAGTGGAGGATGGGCCATTTGCATGCATGTTATATGATATCATACCGCAGAAATAAAATGATCTGTAACAGAACTACATACCGACACATTGGAGAGTAATGATGACTGTGAGGTGGACGGCGTAGAAGAAACAGCACATGAGTATGAGGGTTCCAACCGTCCCGACATTCCAGCAACGGAAGGTACTACATGTGACAGTGATTTCGCCCCTTCACCCCCAAAACGTGTACGGACAAGTGTGATACGGAGTATTGATGACCGAACATTGGACAACATTTATGAGGATTATTATAATCGCGGTTACAATTCTTATCAGAAACTAATGAAGCGTTATAGCTGTATTAGGTCGAAATCAAACTGCAAGGTAATTTTAGATTATGTGACTTGCAAAAGACAAGACCCAGGTTTGTTCAAGGGATACAAAACATTAAAAGTGAGGGTTTTAAAAGAGTCTGTAAAAGCACAGTTTTACAGAGCTAGGGATAATGGATCAGTGGTCCACTACTGACACATTCAAGCGTGGGCTCTGGAGGCCGCTAGAGCAGTTTCTCTGGACAATTTTAAAGCTTCGTTGCATTTTGTCAGGGCCTTCAGAGACGAATATAATATTTCATCCAGACATATCACTATGTTCATGGCTCGCAAAGAGATTGAAGAAGAGCATGTTATTATACAAACAGCAGAAACATTTGTGGCATACGTGGACATGTTTATTCAAGACGGGAATATAATGAAGGAATGCGTGTGGAAGAGTGATCAGAGCCAATTTTTTTATGAACTAACGTCTTCTGCAACACTTTCAAACAGAGGGAAAAAACAGTTGGTCTGGAACAGTCTGTGCATAGTTCTACGCATAGTTACGCAATTGATATGGCTGTGTCCATGAATGGCAAATTAGCGAACAAGCTTTACATTTGTCTGCAGGAAAAGGATGGAACGATTGGTCCGCAGGTTGCAAAGAAAATGATAGCAATGTGTCCACGGAACAGCCATGTTGAAGCGAGTAAAAGTGGAAAAATGACTAAAGCACATATGAAGAGCTTCTTTAGTTCGATCCTCGCTGAACATGTTGGTGAGAGAGGTCTATTACTTTGCGATTCCTGGCCAGGACACAAAGACTACAGCGTCATTGAAGAATATTTTCCAAGTAAATATATTGCATTAAAGATATTGCCACCAAAGACAACCAAATACTGTCACCTCTGGATGAACATTTTTTAGGCAATACAAGCTCTATGTGTGACGTCTTGTTGATTTTTTACGTTTGCAAATAGATATCACGCAGGCCACGTTACATGATCGATACTTCATCATCCGTCTTCACTCCGTCATCTACAACCAACTATCTGCAACGAGATACAGACCTATGTTAACATACCCATGGCAAAGGGCAGGTTATTTTGTGGATGTTCCTGTTGCTTCGTTTGATAATGTGATCACCGTGGCATTGCAGTTTGGACTATTGCAATGCGGGAACATTGTAAATAATGTAGTATGTCTACATGTTGCCCTCGTTAAGCGTGCATACTATTCCATTCCGCTGTGTCATTGAAACTCCACATTTACACTTCGACGTCGAATAAAGGACAACACAATATCTTCTATTGTGGGAAAGATGACTACGTCAACACGGTACTGCATGTGTTAAGAGTTCTTGTTGCAAACACGTGTTCAACCTTTTGCCAGCTGATACTACACCACATCTATTTCTTGTTAATATAATGGTCCGAAGTGCCCGTTGCGCGGTAGTTTCTCCTGTGAATTGTGTTTCTGCAATCTTTGTACGCCCTAATTTCCAAACATTGATTGTACACTAATGCGGGGTTTTAGAGATAAATGCCCTTGATGGGTAGTAGAACAGACATATCTTCGTATGTTAGGCGCACTTCCAGTCCGTTTTAGGCGTTCGAGCTGGGGTACTTCCCTCGTAAGCAAACCATTCATTGAAAATAGCGCACGCATTATACTACGTTTAACTCAAGTAACTACCAATAGATGGCAGCGATAATATGATACTTAGACAACACTCTCTTTGCAAGAATGCAGCCTGACCTCTCTGTTAATTAGTAATACTTTCGCCGAAATCGCTAGGCGCTAGATTTTAGTTACGCTGTTCTGGTCACTATGGTACTCTTTCATGAATTGTCACATCATTAAACTTTCCTTGTATCCACCGTCCTCATTCAAAATGGAGACCGATTTAGAGACAATAAATAAATGCCTTCACTGTGATAAAACCGTTTCTCAGAAAGGCATGCTTGTCCATATGGGGAAGAAGCATAAAGGCAGATTAAGCCAGAAAGAGAATAAATAGTATGCCCCGACGGAACGACCTACTGCGTCCACGGTCTCTACGGGAATTTTGTCTTCGTTACGGAGGAATTTTAGAGCAAAATATAAATATTCGGACTCTGAGACAGAAAGTGAAGATGTACAGGATGAGACTGCGAACAGTGTATTTCACGACTTCTAAATTTCCACAACTACAATGAAGTGTATTCTGCAATACTAACATCTTTGTGTACTTTTTAACTTCAGTGGAATTAAAATGAAATAAGTGATGATATTTACAATTTATTACACTTTATTTAAACTTCTTACTCACTTAAATTAGCGTTGAAAAACAACATTTGTGAAAGACTCATCGCATTCCTTAATTTCTGCAGGTATACTAGCAACATAAAAACTGGCTCACTGTTGAGCCTTTGGTACACTATGTCCTAGCAAGGTTTGGTCTCGTGGTTAATCTTCCTAAAGGTTTCCAATATTGATAGTGTTCCGCTGATAAGGCAATATTTATCGAGGACGAAGTAATAAGATTTGCTTTATAGTCCTCGGCACGTAAGGTTAGTCACATAAAAGCAAATATAGCCGCCCTCTTTTTTTTTATGACTCATCACTGCTGCCAACTTTACTAGTTACGTATTAAAATCACCAATGCTGAAGACGTAACATTACTGTGTGCGTGCTTGCTTCCTTGCGTGCATGCGTGCGTGAGTGTACTACCGTGGGCTGTAAGACCGACATCGAGTCAATGTGAGAAACGTCTGTCGTGAGTAGAATTGGAGCATTGTTAATTACCGTTGTTGTGAGGCGTATTATGGTGCTGGTTAACAATGTTGAACTGTTGCTGTTGTGTGAGCGCTGTTTAGTTGTCAATGTTTAGTAGTTCACCGTGTCTGAACGTGAGAGTGGTGGACTTTCTCTGGAGTCGAACCAAGGAAGAGTCATCGTGTGTTGTGGGGGTTAGCAGCCCTGTGTTCAAAGCTTTGCATGCAACTGTGAAGGGACTGAGCGTGCGAGTGGAAGTGAATGGTGGAGTCTAACAATATCGCTCGTTCAGGTAAAGACTTTACTCATAGGAGATAAGAATAAATTGTGTGTGTACTAATTGGGTCATTGTAGAATTAAAATAAAAGAGACAATGTTTTACTCATAACAATAAGATCTTAGATATGATATAAACTTTTGGGTTTTAGCCGTGTTAGAAAACAAGGTACCGAGCTCGATAGCTGCAGTCGCTTAAATGCGGCCAGTATCCAGTATTCGGGAGATAGTAGGTTCGAACCCCACTGTCGGCACCCCTGAAAATGGTTTTCCGTGGTTTCCCATTTTCACACCAGGCAAATGCTGGGGCTGTACCTTAATTAAGGCCACGGCCGATTCCTTCTCACTCCTAGCCCTTTCCTGTCCCATCGTCGCCGTAAGACCTATCTGTGTCGATGCGACGTAAAACAACTAGCAAAAAAAAAAGGTGAAATTCTTTTGCTTCGCATCTTCAGAAGAAAATATCGTCTGTTCACAAGCAAGACTTCCCATAAAAAAAAAGTGCAACGAAGACCGACAGGAATAGAGCTGAACATGGAAAGGAAAGTGGTAGCAGAAAAATGAGAAACATGGGTGTGAGTCAGGCGGGGGTGGAGGTAAGAAGGACGTAGGCGGGTGGCGAGGGAGGAAAGGACGTCCTCGTGAACGACGATATTTTCTTCTGAAGAGGCGGAGCAAAGTTCTCTGTGAAACGTAAAGAATTTCACCTTGTTTTCTTGACATGGAATAAGCCCAGAAGCGTACTATCCTGTCTACAATCATGGGCCTTGGAAGAATCACTCTAAATAAATAAGTTCTTAGCACCTTGTGCCTCGTTGCTCGGAGAGTTGTATAGAATTAAGATGATGTGACTATAAGAGGAGGAGCTGTGATGTGATGGAACGATTGATGAGTGCGCTTAATGCTGGAAAGGGGAAGAGCTAGAAAGAGAGGCGTGCTAGGAGCCAAAGGGAAATCGGGAACTAACCGCTCTTCCGGACGGCTCTCTTCAGGCAACTCCTCGTGAAGAGCGGAGTGCCAGAGCACGGGATATCATGTTACGGGTTCCAATCATGATGTCATCAGAGATATGACTAAGCAAGACTCCGTAACATTTGTTGGTACCTCAACCCATACACATCTGGCATTCACCATTACGTGATAATAGTATTGCAGGTTCCAGATACAAAGTTCTGTTCAATAGTGACTTACCTAAGAATGGCTCCCTAAAATTAACAGAAAAACGGAGTGAGTTGCCCGGGTGGTTAGGGTCGCCCAGCTGTGAGCTTGTTTCAATCAATCAATCAATCAATCAATCAATCAATCAATCAATCAATCAATACTGATCTGCATTTAGGGCAGTCGCCCAGGTGGCAGATTCCCTATCTGTTGTTCTCCTAGCCTTTTCCTAAATGATTTCAAAGAAAATGGAAATTTATTGAACGTCTCCCTTGGTAAGTTATTCCAATCTCTAACTCCCCTTCCTATAAATGAATATTTGCCCCAGTTTTTCCTCTTGAATTCCAACTTTATCTTCATATTGTGATCTTTCCTACTTTTATAAACGCCACTCAAACTTATTCGTCTACTAATATCATTCCACGCCATCTCTCCGCTGACACCTCGGAACATACCACTTAGTCGAGCAGCTCTTCTTCTTTCTCTCAGTTCTTCCCAACACAAACTTTGCAACATTTTTGTAACGCTACTCTTTTGTCGGAAATCACCCAGAACAAATCGAGCTGCTTTTCTTTGGATTTTTTCCAATTCTTGAATCAGGTAATCCTGGTGAGGGTCCCATGCACTGGAACCATACTCTAGTTGGGGTCTTACCAGAGACTTATATGCCCTCTCCTTTACATCCTTACTACAACCCCCTTGCATTCGGAGGATGGCGGTTATCCCATTTCAGCAGCGCTGAAGATGGTTTTCCGCGGTTTCCCATTTTCACACAAGGCAAATAGTGTGACTGTGCCTTAACTAAGGCCACCGCCGTTATCTTCAAAATGTTAGCTCTATCCCATCCTTCCATTGCCGAAAATATTAGATGTGTTAGTGCGACGTTAAACCACTAGTAAAAATATATATTCAACAGTAATGATTAATTAATATTAAATTAATATTCTTACACAATGCTATTTATTTTCAAGCATACCAATTTCATCTTGTTTAAAGGCTTATTCAGTGCATATTTATTTTTATGAGAACCATAAAGTTCAATGTTAAGTTAGTTATTAGCATTTTTACATTCAAGTTAAAAATCATTGTATCACCGAGCTCGATAGCTGCAGTCGCTTAAGTGCGGCCAGTATCCAGTATTCGGGAGATAGTGGGTTCGAACCCCACTGTCGGCAGCCCTGAAGATGGTTTTCTGTGGTTTTCCATTTTCACACCAGGCAAATATTGGGGTTGTAACTTAATTAATGCCACGACCGCTTCCCTCCCACTCCTATCCCTTTCCTGTCCCATCGTCACCATGAGACTTGTAAAAGAAAATTATTAAATCAAATTAAAATTGGAATTCAATTTATATTTCCACCTGTGAAACACATCTGTAATTCAGTATCAACAATGATTTACCACTAGAAATGAAACCGATCGCTTTAATTCACAATCTCCAGCAAACCTAGAAAAATAATCTTTTGATAATACCACACCAAGTACTTCTGTGTCATTATCAATATATACAATTTATAGCAAGTATATACTGTATAATGTTTGAATTTAAAAATAAAGGACATAAGACAGGTTATAGTCATTCAATTTCTGTATTTGACTTCATGTTCGATTTATATTTAATTTTGGTAGAGATGATCGTTCGAGATCAGATATCGAGAAAGAAGGATTACCTACAATCTGCCCAAACGTCAATCTAAATTAGTAAAAATTGAGGGCCATGAAAAGGAAACAGCAATCCAGATAGGAGTAGACGAGGCTGCAGTTCCAAAGTTTTCATAGAACAGGTGGCAAAAGGAACCAAAGAGGAATTTGTAAAGGGAATTACAATCCAAGGAAAGGAAATCACAACTCTGAGATTTTCCGATGATATTATTCTTTTATCTGAGTCTTCAGGACATCTGGATAAATGCTGAATGGTATGAATGCAGTTTTGGGGAAGGAGTACAAGAAGAAAATAAATAAAGCTAAAACAAAGGTAATGGAGTGCAGTCGAACGAAGTCAAGTGTTGCAGGAAATATTAGATTAGGAAATGAAGTTTTAAAGAAAATAGATGAATATTGTTGCTGGGGTAGCAGATTAACTAACGATGGCAGGAATAAGGAAGACTTAAAATGCAGACCGGCACAAGCAAGCAAGGCCTTTCTTTAGAAAAGAAATTTGCTCACTTCGAACATTGATATAGGAATTAGAAAGAACGATTTTGAAGACTGTCGTCTGAAATGTGGTATTATATGGAAGTGAAACATGGGTAATGACTCTCAGAAATAAAGAGAATAGAAGCTTTTGAAATGTGCTATTACAGAACAATGCTGAAGATGATTTGGATAGAACGAATCACGAATTAACTGATAATGAATCGAATTGGTAGGAGAGAACGATTTCGCGAAATGTGAGAAAGAGTAAGAAGAGTGAGGACAAACCTTATGACACCCAGAACTTGTTCAGTTAGGTTTTCTTTGTTTGTTTTTCACGTCGCAACGACACAGATAAGACAGTGACTATGGGATAGGAAAGGGCTAGAGGTGGGAAGGAAGTGGACGTGGCATTAATTAAGGTACAGCCCTAGCATTTCTCTGGTGTGAAAATGGGAAACCGCGAAAATGTATCTTCAGGGTTTGCCGTCAATGGGGTTCAAACCTACTACCTCCCGAATGCAAGCTCAGTTGTTGAGGGAAGTATAGGTGGTAAGAACGGTAGGGGTAGACGAAGGCATGAATATCACGAACAGATTAGAGTAGGTGTAGGATGCAGTTGTTACAAAGAAATGAAAAAGTTAGCACAGGATAGGGTGGCACTCAGAGCTGCATTCAGTCTATGGACTGTTTGACACAAACAACAACTAGTATTGATCAAACGAACTATGGATTTTGAACTGAAGGAACCTTCAAAAAATAAAATTGCATGCTTAAAACTAAATATTGTGAAAATAATAGAATCGACTGACTGTATGAATGTCAACTTTTATTTAAGATACCTACAATGTCCCAGTTACTAAACCATACTCAGCTGATGTACACTGTTATGTGTTACAGGTTCCAGTTGTGATGTCCTGTTCAACAGCGACCTGGCCAAGAACGGTTCTTTGACTTCTCCTGGGTACCCCAACCCGTACCCGGCACGTATTCACTGCCGCTACGACTTCCACGGCCGAGGACGAGAAAGGATACAAATTACGTTTAACGATTTCAGTCTCTACAACCCCATAGACAATCCAACATAGTGAGTAAATATTCAAGAATTTCTGTAAAAGTAATATAGCATTAAGTCACTCGAGTTTCTACCTTCTCAGGACATGAAAGCCGTGGAATGATAATGCGGATGACGTTTTTATATAGAGAGTAATAAATAGGTTACACAATCGCGAACAACTGCAAAAAAAACCTAGACATGTTCTGAAATTGACAGCAGGCTGGTATTATCATAAACGTGGTTGAAACTCAGGTTGTGAGTTTCACTAATAGGAAAAGTTCTCTCAATTTTAATTAGATCTTCATTGGGGTAATCAGATAAACGAGAATGTAAGTAAAGGGTACAGTTCTCTGCACATGCTAATGAGGGCATTTAGGGGTTGTAGTAAGAATTTAAAGGAGAGGGCATATAAGTCTCTGGTAAGACCCCAACTAGAATGTGGTTCCAGTGTATGGGACCCCTCACCGAGATTTCTTGATTCAAGAAGTGGAAAAATCCAAAGAAAAGCAGCTCGATTTGTTCTAGGTGAGTTCCGACAAAAGAGTAGTGTTGTAAAGTATGGGCTGGGAAGACTTGGGAGAAAGGAGATGAACTGCTCGACTAAGTGGTATGTTCCAAGCTGTGAGAGCAGAGATGGCGCGGAATGACATTAGTAGACGAGTAAGTTTGAGCAGTAGTTTTAAAAGAAGGGAAGATCACAGTATGAAGATTAAGTTGTGATTCAAGAAGACAGATTGGGGCATTTATTCGTTTACAGTGAGAGGTGTTAGGAATGAGAATAATTTACAAGGGAGATGTTCAATATATTTCCAAAGTGCTTTGCAATTATTTACGAAAACGCTAGGTAGACAGCAAATAGAGAATCTGTCACCTGGGCAACAGTCCTAAATGCGGATCAGTGGAGATTGATTGATTGATTGATTGATTGATTGATTGATTGATTGATTGATTGATTGATTGATTGATTGATTGATTGATTGATTGATTGATTGATTGATTGATTGATTGATTGATTGATTGATTGATTGATTGATTGATTGATTGATTGATTGATTGATTGATTGATTGATTGATTGATTGACATTTCTGTGTCTTGGTTCCTAGTGTGACGGATGCTTTCTTTTAGTCGGGTAGAGTCCGGCTCCATGGCTAAATAGGCTAGTTAGCATGCCTGCCTTTGGTTCAAGGGGTCATGATTCGATTCCCTGCCAGAGCGAGGATTCAAAATTTCATCAGTTAATTCCTCTCTCAGTAGCTGAGTGTTTGTGCCATTTTCAGCACTACAATTGATCCTAGGTAGGACCCCATCCTCAGGACGCGCAGGTGGCCTCTACGACGTCAACTCGAAAGACCTGCACCAGGCCTCTCCGGATGCCGCACGCCATTATTAGTCGGGTAGAAATCAGACACCTCGTTTCTCCTACGTATCAGAAACCACAACTACGTTCAATATGGTAGACTCCAAGTAACATCCCATGTGGTAACAGTAATCCCATGTGGTTTGCAAATGGTTTTGATGTCGTATTAGCTTAGTATCTTCCTAATAATGTCTGTCGTGTTTCTGATGTATGGAAGTATGGCTGTCTTCGGAAGGGCCAGTTTCTCCTCACCTGCGTTCTTTTCCACCATGGCCTTCTACGTTCCTAAAAAGTCGCTCGATGTTATGTAACGAGCATCCATTTCATCTGAGGGTTCCGGTGAGGTGAATTTTTCACTTCTTCACTGGGTTCTGCGTCCGGCTCCATGGCTAAATGGTTAGCGCACTATCCTATTAATTGGTGATTTTAGAACAGTTTGCTTTTGTAATTGGTGGTGGTGAGGAAAGGCGTGCATGTACTTATTTGTTTGTGTGGGTTTCCTCTAGACTGCATGGCCCAGAGCAGGAGCGTAGCCAAAGGGGTTATTGGGGGTTAGAATCCCCCATGGAAATTTTACAAAAAGAAAATGAGCAGAAACTGGCAATAAAATAAATGAACATTCAGAGACATAATTTTAGAACCAGCAGATCTATTGTACCTATTTTCTAAGAAGCCTCGAAAGTTAGACTTTTGATTATATAATGAATACACCATTTCCTGTAAAACTGTTGACTTTGATCATATTATCCTTGTTTTGTATTTTAATGTAAGATTATTATTCTTATTCTTTTCCTACCGCTTGTCCCACACGTGTGGGGTCACGGGTGCGAACTGCGTCACACACATGTGGATTTGGCCCTGTTTTACGGCCGGATGGCCTTCCTGCCGCCAACACTATATGGAGGGATGTAATCACTATTGCGTGTTTCTGTGGTGGTTGGTACTGTAGTGTGTTGTGTGAATATGAAGAGGAGAGTGTTAGGATGGACACAAAAACCCAATTCCCGAGTCAGAAGTATTAATCAGAATTATTAACGTAAGATTAGTGAACTGCAATCTAAATATCAACATAATTCACTTGTATCAGTGTCCTGAAGTTGAAAACTCGTGCATGCGCGCACAACACACGCACAAGCTCCTTCACTGTGTTCTATCATCACTTTGTACCTACAAACCCGCTCCCCCCCCCCCTCCCCTATCATCCGATCCCTGCTAACTTACTGGTTCAGAGTTCCATTGGGGTTTACCTTTGACTAGGAACATCCAGAAACGGTAGCTTCCCCTCATTGTCGATTTCCATGTTGAAAATAACCTCGTGAATGGAGTTAATATGGTCCAGAAGCGAACTATATCGTTTCAGTAAATTCATCCGGTAATAAAATCACGCTACCTCCTTGAGAAGTGAAATTAGTTTTAACTATCCTAACACCCTGTTTCAGTATTATCGAAGATCTCTCCGAAGTTAAATTGTCCTCCTCCCTGAACTGTGTCCTACCCGAGCAACTGGTAAGACGAGCCTGATATAAATATTCATAAAATTTTGTTACATTATATATCGCACAGCGTTGCGTAATTAAATTTTACATCAAGCTTCCCTGGTTTAATGCTGCTAAAGGCTCTCAGATTAGTCCCTTCTTGTCGCTTTCAATCCTATTAGCTCCACTGCATCCATAATGGATCGCTGTGTGGAAGTCACTTATTCCCGGGGAAGTTTCAGCTCAAAGCTCCGCGCAGAGAATTAGTAGCATTATTGTGAATATAGAGACCTTTACTCCTGTCCCGAATGTCAACATCCAACGCCATGAGGAAACAGTTCATATTCCGTTATCTGATGTTATGCCATTATCTAATGTTATTTCAAGTTAAGTGTCTTAGTAACTGGTTAGACCGATCTCGATAGCTGCAGTCGCTTAAGTGCGGCCAATGTCCGGTATTCGGGAGATAGTGGGTTCGAATCCCACTGTCGGCAGCCCTGAAGATGGTTTTCCGTGGTTTCCCATTTTCACACCAGACCTTAATTAAGGCCACGGCCACTTCCTTCCCACTCCTAGCCCCTTCCTGTCCCATGGTCGCCGAAAGACCTACCTGTGTCAGTGCGACGTAAGCAACTTGCAAAAAAAAAAAAAAAAAAAAAAAAAAAAAACACTGGTTCGTATTACAGTACGTCATTCGTAAGGAAGTATAGTACATGACACATATAGCGGGACCTAGCGAGAGTTAGCCCCGCGGTTAGGGGCGCGTGCTGTGTGCTTGCATTGGCGTGATAGTGGGTTCGAGCCCCACTTTCGGCAGTCCTAAAGATGGTTTTCCGTTGTTTCCCATTTTTGGACCAGGTTGTACCTTAATTAAGGCCACGGCTGCTTCCTTCCCACTCCTAGGCCTTTCATATCCCATCGCCGCGATAAGACATAATTTTGTCCGTTCAACGTAAAGCAACTTGTGAGTGTGAAAGATATAGTGGGAGAGTAAAACAGTTGATGTGAGGGACATTACTTTCAGACACTTGTTCACGTCTGTTCTTTTTTTCTCCTTTCTTAATCTGTTTACCCTCCAGGGTTGGTTTTTCCCTCGGACTCAGTGAAGGATCCCACCTCTACCGCCTCAAGGGCAGTGTACTGGAGCGTGAGACATTGGGTCGAAGGATACAGCTGGGGAGGACCTCGCTCAGGCGGCCTCACCTGCTATGTTGAACAGGGGTCTTGTGCGGGGATGGGAAGATTGGAAGGGATAGACAAGGAAAAGGGCCCGGCATTTACCTGGTGGAGAATTGGGAAACCACGAAAAACCACTTTGAGGATGGCTGAGGTGGGAATGGAACCCCCCTCTACTCAGTTGATCTCCAAAAGCTGAGTGGACCCCGTTCCACCCCTCGTACCACTTTCCAAATCCCGTGGCAGAGCTGGAAATCGAACCCGGACCTCCCAGGGTGGCAGCTAATCATGCTAAGCACTACAGCACGTCTGTAATATACACTGACTGACAGAGCAAATGCAACACCAAGAAGGAGTGGTCAGAACTTTATGTCAATTGCAGGGTAGACTGACGTCACTGAGGTATGCTCATGATGTGAAATGCGCCGCTGTGCTGCGCACGTAGCGAACGATAAATGGGACACGGCGTTGGCGAATGGCCCACTTCGTACCGTGATTTCTCAGCCGACAGTCATTGTAGAACGTGTTGTCGTGTGCCACAGGACACGTGTATAGCTAAGAATGCCAGGCCGCCGTCAACGGAGGCATTTCAAGCAGACAGACGACTTTACGAGGGGTATGGTGATCGGGCTGAGAAGGGCAGGTTGGTCGCTTCGTCAAATCGCAGCCGATACCCATAGGGATGTGTCCACGGTGCAGCGCCTGTGGCGAAGATGGTTGGCGCAGGGACATGTGGCACGTGCGAGGGGTCCAGGCGCAGCCCGAGTGACGTCAGCACGCGAGGATCGGTGCATCCGCCGCCAAGCGGTGGCAGCCCCGCACGCCACGTCAACCGCCATTCTTCAGCATGTGCAAGACACCCTGGCTGTTCCAATATCGACCAGAACAATTTCCCGTCGATTGGTTGAAGGAGGCCTGCGCTCCCGGCGTCCGCTCAGAAGACTACCATTGACTCCACAGCATACACGTGCACGCCTGGCATGGTGCCGGGCTAGAGCGACTTGGATGACGGAATGGCGGAACGTCGTGTTCTCCGATGAGTCACGCTTCTGTTCTGTCAGTGATAGTCACCGCAGACGAGTGTGGCGTCGGCGTGGAGAAAGGTCAAATCCGGCAGTAACTGTGGAGCGCCCTACCGCTAGACAACGCGGCATCATGGTTTGGGGCGCTATTGCGTATGATTCCACGTCACCTCTAGTGCGTATTCAAGGCACGTTAAATGCCCACCGCTACGTGCAGCATATGCTGCGGCCGGTGGCACTCCCGTACCTTCACCTTCAGGGGCTGCCCAATGCTCTGTTTCAGCAGGATAATGCCCGCCCACACACTGCTCGCATCTCCCAACAGGCTCTACGAGGTGTACAGATGCTTCCGTGGCCAGCGTACTCTCCGGATCTCTCACCAATCGAACACGTGTGGGATCTCATTGGACGCCGTTTGCAAACTCTGCCCCAGCCTCGTACGGACGACCAACTGTGGCAAATGGTTGACAGAGAATGGAGAACCATCCCTCAGGACACCATCCGCACTCTTATTGACTCTGTACCTCGACGTGTTTCTGCGTGCATCGACGCTCGCGGTGGTCCTACATCCTACTGAGTCGATGACGTGCGCATTGTGTAACCTGCATATCGGTTTGAAATAAACATCAATTATTCGTCCGTGCCGTCTCTGTTTTTTCCCCAACTTTCATCCCTTTCGAACCACTCCTTCTTGGTGTTGCATTTGCTCTGTCAGTCAGTGTATATTAACCCGTGTATTGTTTAAAGGTGATCCCGTCGTTCTTGTAGAATTGCAGTGGTAATGACATCTGACGGAGGTGTTCGGCACCCGAAGATGGAGTAGATCTCAATTAGAATGAGTCTGTGTAAGATTTAGAACACGGGTATAGGTTAGAATGCAATCTTACTGTAGAAAGACGCAAGTATACTCTAGCCCGTACAAGGGTTATGCTGGGAGATGTGCATAAAATTTAGGCGTACGACCTATTAGAACCCCTAGAATGTATGTTACACTCACTACGGTACGGAAGAGAGGTCGGACGACAATTCCAACTAGCGAAATTAGTTTGCATTCTAATGTATCATTACCCAAAATTTCCGAGCTCCAGTAATGTTACT
This sequence comes from Anabrus simplex, assembly GCF_040414725.1. Taxonomy (NCBI): domain Eukaryota; kingdom Metazoa; phylum Arthropoda; class Insecta; order Orthoptera; family Tettigoniidae; genus Anabrus; species Anabrus simplex. Next base: position 1,672,230,633 of record NC_090265.1, read on the forward strand.
GTGGATCAGTTTTGTGGACTTAGTACATTCTAGGCCACCGCATGGAATTTACTTCCTACTCCCGCAGTATTAGGTCGTCCAAGATAATGGGAATCTTTCATTTCCATCGCACTTCATGACTCCCTTTCCTCGTATTATTCTTCACGTTTTTCTTCTCATTCCGTTTATTATGTTAATTATTTTGAGCTGATAAACACATCGTGGTTTTGTAGCTTCTAAAAACAATCACAACAGCGGTCATCATTGTCATTTATCTGGTTACAATGAAGATTGAATAATATGTCTATAACAGTGATGTTCAGCGCTGGTGGACCTTGCACTAAAAATATACATTTGTGAATATCTCCGTTATCCCACCCCGTGCGGTAAATGTGTAAGAATAAGGTGGGCCAAACTTTCAGGAGACAATCCTCACACGTAGAAGAAGAAAATATGTTATATGGTCATGCGTCAAGAAATGCGTAATGTCCATGTTAGAACTCATTTTCTACAGTTCTACATGGTACATTAATCATGGGAAAAACTCAGGAACAGAACGAACCAACATACCACATGAAATGTTCAAAATGTCCTCCGTTAACATTGATAAATGCATCAACTCGCCGTCCCAGGGATCATCAGCGCATCCCTATATCATTATCATCATCTCAAACACAGATGCGCAGGTCGCCCATGAGCTTCAAATAGGAGGACCTGCAGAGGGCAAACTGAACTTGTCCTCAGACACTCACGGTCTTATGTACCACACGCTAAATAAATAAATAAATAAATAAATAAATAAATAAATAAATAAATAAATAAATAAATAGTAAAATGTTATCTCCGTACAGGCCATGAAGACCATTGGAGGGGTGGAAGATAAAGGCTTCCACTATCCGTAACCTTTGCACTTGATGGGGTAGAATGGTCAGCTCTGCGCCCGGCCGTCTTTGACCCCAGAAATTAACCTGGTACTCATTTTTGGTGTAGGCTGAGTGAACCTCAGGGCCATGTACCCCTCCGGGGGTGGAAATATCGTTTCTTAAATTGTACGACTTCCTAACGGGGATTCGAACCCTCGTCTTTCTGGGCGAAACCGAGCACGCATTTGCCGCCTCGCCCAGGCAGCCCCTAATAACTAACTAACTAAAATAAATAAATAAATAAATAAATAAATAAATAAACGTGATGAAAATTAAGACTGATAATATTCCATTTTTTAAATCAAAAGTAAGGTACCTAGAGGGAAACCATAATTTAATTTCATCGATTGCAAATGTTAAAAAAAAAACATTTAGTCCACCTCTGTGGTGTAGTGGTTAGTGTGATTAACTGCCATCCCCGGAGGCCCGGGTTCGATTCCCGGCTCTGCCACGAAATTTGAAAAGTGGTACGAGGGCTGGAACGGGGTCCACTCAGCCTCGGGAGGTCAACTGAGCAGAGGGGAGTTCGATTTCCTCCTCAGCCATCCTGGAAGTGATTTTCTATGGTTTCCCACTTCTCCTCCAGGCAAATGCCAGGATGGTACCTAACTTAAGGCCACGGCCGCTTCATTCCCTCTTCCATATCTATCCCTTCCAATCTTTCCATCCCCGACAAGGCCCCTGTTCAGCATAGCAGGTGAGGCCACCTGGGCGAGGTACTGCTCATTCTCCCCAGTTTTATCGCCCGACCCAAAGTCTTACGTTCCAGGACACTGCCCTTGAGGCGGTAGAGGTGGGATCCCTCGTTGAGTCCGAGGGAAAACCCAACTCTGGAGGGTAAACAGATTAAGAAAAGAAGAAGAAAACCTAAACAGCTCAAATATTTTTAATATTCAACTTACTAACCGGTCCCCTAAATTTTCCCCTACTTATTTATACGAATACTAACTTTGAAACCTTAGCACGAAATAAATTGTGGGTCTGAGGTCCAGGTGAGGTGCGGCAAATTACGTTCTAAATGGAACAACGGAGCGTATTATAGGTATATTTAACCATAACAAAATGTAAGTGAGATCATTTGATTTACAAAGTAATTTTCTTGTGCAAACCATTTGAGAAAATCATAAACAAAAGGGAACAACATCAATTACAGCGTGAAATGATTTGCAACCTGAAGATAGAACATAATCTTCAAGAAAAAAATGAATAAAAGCAATATTATAACAGAAATCAGACTTACTTGCATGTTCAGTACATAAAGAAAGAATCCTTAAAGCATGTATGTTCGTCAGCATAGTCCGAAACAATTTACTCTAATCTGATCAGTTTCGAAGAATTGTTCTCGTGGCAAAACAAAAACTAATGTGGAGATAGAAGATCTCCAACCAAATAGGGACTAATCCCACACTAAATTGATGATGATGATGATGATGATGATGATGATGATGATGATGATGCTATTTGCTTTACGTCTCACTAACTACTTTTACGGTTTTCGGAGACGCCGAGGTGCCGGAATTTAGTCCCGCATGAGGTCTTTTACGTGTCAGTAAATCTACCGACACGAGCCTGACGTATTTGAGCACCTTCAAATACCACCGGACTGAGCCAGGATCGAACCTGCCAAGTTGGGGTCAGAAGGCTAGCGCCTCAACTATCTAAGCCACTCAGCCCGGCCCACACTAAATTGATATTAACAAGTCTTAACGGGGTAGCACCGTGGTTCGAGTCCCGTTAGTGGAAATAAATTGCACCATCAGAATAGCGGTCGGCAGTGTAGGAGAGGTGGTGGGTAAATATTTAATAATCACTAGACTACGTTCTAAAATAATTGATTCAATTCCAAACTCTCCGCAGTGTCCATACGGAATGAGAACATTCGACGCTGCTTATGGTGATTCGCCCTTCTTTGGGGACGTCAATCCTAAACAGACCCATTGGTGGTATTCGACAGGAGTAGGCTATGTGCCAACACCAGGTTTCTCTCTCTTTTCCCCTAGGAGAAACACAATCGTTCTATTGATCGCAGTCATCTTGTCATCTAAACTGTGTGATAGAGATTAAAACCCGGAAAGGCCAATATTAGGAGTTAAAAATTTAGAAAACAAGTCTCAGTTAATCAAGAAAAAATGTCGAGGGAAATGCTGTCGGAACAACCCCACGAAGGAACATTAGAAAACTGGAATAGAGATACCAATCATCTTCATCAAACATCGTGTCTGCCCTAACTCACTGGTCCTATTCGAAATCTAAACGGCCATTTCAAAGCGAGTACGAACATTAAAATTTGCTTAATTTTAAAAGATATTGCAACAAAAATAATGGATTAAGTATAATACAATACTTCTTAACCAGGGAGATATTTGTCTGGGGCCCTAGTCACTTGTCCATTATTCTAAAGCTTACTTGCCCGCACAGAGTTTGTGTACGACGGCTTAGGTCGGTCTTCCTTCGACAAGTCACGAGGTCACTCACTCACCGTGGATCGGGCAGTAGCACCATAACGTATCTCGGGCTGATAAATATCCTTATGGCCAGTTGACGAGGATGTCACCTTGTTTTACGTCGCACCGACACAGATAGGTCTTATGGCGACGATGGGACAGGGAAGGGCTAGGAGTGGGAAGGAAGCGGCCGTGGCCTTAATTAAGGTACAGCCCTAGCATTTGCCTGGTGTGAAAATGGGAAACCACGGAAAACCATTTTCAGGACTGCCGACAGTGGGGTTCGAACCTACTATCTCCCGAATACTGGATACTGGCCCCACTTAAGCGACTGCGGCTATCGAGCTCGACCGTATTTAAGGGGCACAAGGGACTCACAGATCACATTATCTACCGTGTCGGTATGTGATAGCAACGGCAACTTTGTCACTTCCTACAAATACAAACCAAGAGAAATCCCATGTTATTCTCCTTCGTTATGTTCTTCCTTTTAGCCTAAATACCAGATTGTAATATATTGACGTGGTAAGGGAATACACGATTAGCGAGTGGATTAGGTGCTTGATGGTCTAGGTTCGAATCCTGGTGAATCTCAATTTCACTTTTTACCTGAAGAATCACATTGAGTCGGAAAGGTCATCCGTCTTTATGCCGGCAAGTGACAGGTCATGCACCAGTCATCTACTAGTGCAGAATGACGTTGTCCGCTCTGCCTGTACTGAGCTTAAATACCTCACATAATACTGATGTGTATGTATGTTAAGTCATCAGCCCGAAGGCTGGTTGGATCCTCAACAGTTCCACCATGAGCTGTCATAGATGGCCTGGGCATCAATGAAGAGGCGTACTAAGGAAATGAGGAGTGAGGTAGTTTCCCGTTGCTTTCCTCACCGAGCCAGAAGTTGCTATTACATATCAGTCTGCGAAGCCCACTGAAATGCATGCACCAACAAACCCTATAGGCAACAGTTTCACACCATTCATAGCAGGGATAATACTGACGCATATTAACAATTATTCGTACCCTTATTCTTCTTCTTCTTCTTCTTCTTCTTCTGACACCTTCTCCTTACACAAGATTTACGTTCGTCATTTTGAGTTTTCCCATATCACATACAGGCATATGAAGACGATAGATGCTCCATCTGCATGTAAAGTTCGTAGTAATCACCCATAATTAACATTACGACAGATGTAAGCTACACTGGAGAAGGCTAAGTCTACTTTTACGGTGTAATGTATAGTTAACAATAGGCCGGTGGCAATTTGAATTATTAAACATAAATCAAGGAGGGAAAATATTTGTGATTTTTACGATTACGATTAAGGGAAACAAGTAATTTACTAGTATTAAATTAATTAAGTGTTTAGGTTTATTATAGAGTTTAGTGAGATGAGGTGTGGCTTTTGTATTTAAAGTATTAGTTGCCAGATCAATAGATATTACATCCATATTTTTGGTAAGTGTATTTCAAAAATATGGATCTGTGATTGATGAAATTGCTAAAATTAGAGAAATTGATAATAAAATGATAATGTTAATTTTTATGGATGCGTAAAATAGTTGATTGGAAGCCCACGTCCTCGTTTCTCTCTTGTCTTGCCCTCAACGATCAGCTGTATCATACTGGATGTGTCATTTCGGGAGATTTGACTGAAGGAGGCTGGCTCCCTCCGTTTTGAGGTTTTGACTTCCCATGATGTCTCGGCTCGATGGAGTAGGCCTTCCTCTTCATTGGTGTCATGTATTTTGAATGTTCTGGAATTCATGCACAGTTCAGACGCCAGCAGTCAGTTCATTGACGAAGCCTTCAATGTCCCTCCTTCCATATCCGTAAACTAGAACCAGTAACACATAACATTCCACGATACGCCAACGAATCGGAGAGCACAGTTGCACAGAAGATGTTTTAATTTTAGAATTCCGATCCTGGTTTTCACTTCTCTTCTGGAGTTTTAGAGTCGCTGCCTTGTTCTGTGCATGCACTTTTGGAAACTGCTTCAATAGGTGGTGATAAATTAAGTTATCAAGTCATAAATACTATCCATAATGAAATTGGTGGATGGCTTCTTAGCAGAACAGGAGTGTTGTTGTAAATGATTCATCAGATAAAACTCTGCCACGTCTGACTCGATGACACTTCGTTATAAAAATACTGCATACAGCAAAATAAAGGAAATCGCAGTCAGGCACAATGACAGTATTCCCTTGCCAGGCACAGAAAAAAATCCATTTCAACCTTTCATAGTAAAGCTAATACTATAGGAATTGATTATTTTCCAGCAGGGTTATTCAAACGAAACCTTAATTTTATACTTACTATATCGACTAGCATATTTAGCCATTCCTTCACAAGTGCAATATTCCCATCAGTTGGCTAAGCACATTGCCAAGAAATCATTCCTGTCGTATCTGAAACACTGTAGATGCACGTGTATATTGCCTGCTTTTTATAACGTATTAGAACATATTGTTCGTCTCCAAATTACAACAGTACAATTTACTAGACTGATTACTTTTAAATAAGGCTTTTTACTATACTACAATAAGATGAGAAGAAGATTGTGATGTTGGGGTGCTGTGGGCTACGTATAGCACAAAACTATCTTATCTAAACCTAGATCCTTAAACTTTTCTGATACTTTCCTGTTCCGGATTACCTCTTATCTGTGTACGAGAAAGCAGTGTATATATTATTAGCTGAAAAATACGTATTGCATCGGAGTACATTGGATGCCGGTGTACCATATGAATCACATCTGGGACCATTAAATTTATTAATTTACATCAGTGACATTTCACGAAACATAATTTACTATGAGTGACATTTACACGCCGACAATTTACTAATCCACATCCCTGCTAATACGAATCGTCTTAAAAGAGCATTTCACAGAATAGACGGTGAGCTTACATCAGTATATGTAGGCGAATGGAACAGAGCCTTCAAATAAATCCTTCAAGGCCTCACTCCATCATTATTGAACATTTTAAAACTCTCCCTAATTTAAAACGACATTTTGCAGTAAAGAATCGAGGAGTATTATCTCATAACTCACTTGCCTTGTTACCCCAATTGTTTTGTGTCTATCAAAATGTATTCTTGTCTTTTCACAAGCTCAGAGAAACAGAATTGTGTTGTGGGAACGACTCAAGTAGCAATCAATAGGATTTGTGATTGTTACACATAATTGATTTCTTTACTACGATATGTTATCAAAGGAATCAACATGTATGAGGTACGTCTAGAACCAATGATGGAGTTTACCGTGAGCCCCACATCCTCCAATCTTGATTTTGTTTAGAATAGTGACGTACATATCACTTGCTTTGCCTACCTGTCATCGTAATACTCCACTTATCCTTTCATCAGAGCGAGGAAACCAGGGTTCTAAACGGTATAATTATCTCCATCCCTTGGATCAGTAACGTAACTCCAGTGCCTTTATAGTGTCCTCAATTACGCGGTGTAATCGGCCAGATGAGCTCACAGTTGGAGGCCTTAAATGTGGAGTACAGAGAGCAGATGACAGAAATTTAGTTTAATGCAGAACCATAGATATGTATTTACTTACCTCATGAATATTTTTCACGTCTAAATGTACATTTTCAGCGATGTGTGTGTTAGGTAATGTTTTACTCTTGTACAGTAATTCCTTTTATGTCCGGCTCAATGGCTAAATAGTTTACGTGCTGGCCTTTGGTCCAGCGGGTCCCGGGTCCGATTCCCGCTGCGTCGGGGATTTTAACCTTCATGGTTAATTCCGATTGTTCGGGGACGGGGTATTTCTGCCGTCATCATCATTAGAATCCCTTACAGATATGACCCTATCCACACAGACAAGCAAGTCACCTATAAGGCGTCAACTCGAAAGACCTGCACCAGGCCTTTTTGTAGGCCACATGCCATTATTATTATTATTATTATTATTATTATTATTATTATTATTATTATTCCTGATATTTCTTTAATACATTTTTTTCGTTTAACACACACCAGCCTTCCTACCATTCTTAAATGTCTGACAGTACCGGGAATGGAACCTGGACCCCGAGGATGGCAGCTAATAGGGCTAACAGTTACGCTACAGAGGCGGACAATTTCTGGGTAGTAACGAGTTCATCTTTTATTAATGAGTTATATGTCTTTTTTATATAGATTTGTAGTGCGTGTTTTAGCTTTAAGTGGTTATGCTAATTACGGAAAGTACAGTTCATAGATAGTGTATAATACTATTGCTAAAATATAATGTTCATTATAATTTATCAGTACATTGCTCAATTACATTATTTCTCGTAGAACCCAAATATCTATTTCAATAATCATCACGTTAACATAACAATGTTGTTGTATTAAATACTGTTCGCCATACAGACCATGCCGGCAGCAACTCCACGCGGCAGAATATATCTCGTCTTCTAAAGTACCTTAAGATACCAGGAATTAATGGAAAGTACCTTTTGTTCCAGCACTAAGCGAAGGATAATTCCCTACCGGTGTTCTTGTGGTGGTTGGTAGTGTAGTGTGTTGTGTGAATATGAAGAGGAAAGTGTTGGGACAAACACAAACACCCAGTCCCCGAGCCAGACTTAATCAGAAGCTATCAAAATCCCCGACTCGACAGGAAATCGAACCCGGGACCCTCTGAACCGAAGGCCTCAACGCTGACCATTCAGCCAATGAGTCGGACTGAAGGAAACTATAGATACTGGAAGAAAAAATTAGGGACAGCATAGAGCGATGAAGAATCTTAAAGTTTACTGCTTGACACGGAATACATTTTGAAAACCTACAATATGAAAACTAACAAGAATAAGAAAACCATATCGTTATGTGGGAAACGAGTTGAAAGTTTTGGTATATACAACAAGGAAATCAAGCCCTGGACGCATCAACAGAAATTTTTTACCTTGGTATCAAAATTACAATAGTCGGAGGATCCTCAACCGAAGTACTGTAAGATCATGCATACACTAAGAAAAAGTCATATCCCGCAAAAATAAATCCCTAAAATCATCCAGATGCATGTCATAGGGAAGTTCAGGAAAGGCTTGTAAAATCCAATATCTGGAATGTGCCGCTATATGGCTGTAAAGCGTGGACTATTCCTGCCAGGGAAGATTACAGACATTTGAACTACGGTGCTACAGGAGAATACTGAAAATGGGAGGGATAAAATTACGAATGAATTTCTGAATAGAATAGGCAGTAAGAGAGAGCTCATGTCCAGTATCAAGAACAGAAGGAACATTCTGATAGGATACCTGTTGAGACATAGTAGCCTTGTACTAACGATGTTCTAGGATAGAAGAAGAAGAGGAAGAGGCCGGCTTAGAATAACATTTACGGACAGAATTAAGAGAGATACCAACTGCAAACCACATGAAAAAGCTAAACAGACAGCTCAGCGGCGACATGAATGGAATTTAAACCAGTCAAAAGATTGAAAACTGCAGAGGAGAGACAGGGGTAAACCAATTCATGCGTATCTATGTAGTAAAACTGATTAGATGTGAGAAAGGGCTTAATAACCCTAATCTGGCCAGGATTAATAACTCGATTATCTATCCATCTATTAAAGCTTTAAACAGATTAGTTAGTAGATGTTCTAGTCAAGTCTGCTCTGCGGGCTGCAATATTATGTCATAACATAATTGGTCGGAAAATTAATGGAGGAAACAAGGTCCATCAATTACGTAACATGTGAGAATACATTACCCTTTTCTGAGAGAGCTACCAGAATTCAGGCCAGCCATTCAACTCTAGACCTATTTTATTGAGCTGCTTATTAATATTTTGAAATATTTCAATCGTGTACATCCTCCACCCCCACCCCGCCCCACGCCGAATATATTTTAACATGGATAGGTTTCTGGGCTTCTAGAATCAGCTTCATCAATTTCTCGATACCATTGTAACCATGGAAACCAGTATTAGTCTAGGTTATGCATACCGGGGGAGCTGGCCGTGCGGTTAGGAATGCGCAGCTGTGAGCTTGCATCCGGGAAATAGTGGGTTCGAACCCCACTGTCGGCAGCCCTGTAGATTGTTTTCCGTGGCTTCCCATTTTGACACCAGGTAAATGCTGGGGATATACCTTAATTAAGGCCACGGCCGCTTCCTTCACACTTCTAGCTCTTCTCTATCCCATCGTCGCCATAACACCTATGTATGTCGGTGCAACGTAAAATAAATTGAAAAATGTCTGTGCATACTAGGTCTTTTCACCGTGCGCTTTCTTCCTGTACCTAAGAGCTTGAGAAATGCTCGTATCACGTGAACACCGTTCAACTCTTCAGTCCAGAATTTAAATCCTTGAGCAGCCTGGAGCCCAAAATCTTGGAATAAGAGAATGTAAGTGAACAGTACGCCAACAGGGCTGGATAATAATAATAATAATAATAATAATAATAATAATAATAATAATAATAATAATAATAATAATAATAATGTTATTTTGACAGGGTGTAGAATCATCATCATCAATGTCTAAAGGTAACGCCTTGTCTATGCAACCATTCTGTCCTGTCCTCTGTTCCTCGTTTCATTTCATAATAAGAACCATAATGGAGGCTCTGTGTTAAGTCCTGAGGTATTTTTTCCTCGGTCTTTCTTCTCCGTGATTTTCCCTTCCAGCAGATTGGTAAAAAAGGCTTTGTGTGGCAAGATGTGGCTAGTGAATTTGACTATTCTTCTTTGTATCGTTAAAATCAGTTCTAGAAAAGCAAAAATCAAAGTCATCTCCGTACAGACCATGAAGGCCCTTGGAGGGATGGACGATAAAGGCTTCCACTATCCGTAACCTTGGCAATTGATGGAGTAGAGTAGTTAACTCTATGCCCCGCCGCCTTTGCCCTCATAATTAACCTGGTACTCATTTTTGGTGTAGGCTGAGTGAACCTCAGGAACATGTGCACCTTCGGAAGTGGAAATCTGGTTTCTTAAATATTTAGGCTTCCTAACGGGGAATCGAACCCACGTCCTTCTGGCTGAACCGAGCAAGCCTTTACCGCCTCGACCAGGCAGCCCTTACAAGGTCTAGAATGTCTTCATTTTCTCACAATTCATGAGGCTCACTATTATCTGGTAGATACACTCATTTTTCTTTCTATTTATCGGAACTCTGTATCTCCGTTGTAGGTGGAGTCAAAGAATGCATTATCTGCACCTCCTGAATGTAACCTAAGAGGGAAACAACCAAAGAATCTTCTTTCCTTCTTGGTCAACTGAAAATAGCTAACTGCGAGATCAATGATGAAGGATGAATACATTTCTTTGTCGTTTACCAGGATGTGGCCCGCCTTGTGGCCATGATCGTTAAGGCGTTAACCGTGGTTAGCCGGTTCGAGTCCCGTTGGTCGCGAACATTTCCACCGGCAGAATGTTGACTGGCTGAGTAGGAGAGGTGGTGGCATACAATTTCTAATCACTAGATTGCGTGCCAAAAGCCTGGATTAAATTACAAATATCTCGACAGTGTTCATATGGAGTAAGGGCATATGATGAGGATGTTACGTCTTGAGCAGACTCCCCTGTTGCTAGTTGACAGGAGTAGGCTATGTGCCGACACCGGGTTTCACCCTCTCCCTTCCTAATATCATATGTCACGACATTCATCTCACTTACTCCTCTGATGGGATTGATGTCAGGAAGGGCATCCGGTCGTAAAACTCGCTACGAATATTTATTTCACTTCATACCCGACCCCGTACAGAAACGGAACAAGGGTTGGACGTACATCGTTTACCAGGATGTCAACACTACGAGTATTTTCGTCGGTTTCAGCGTAGAACACTTCCTCGTAGACCTCAAAGTTTTCGATGATGCTTCCTTGCTCCTGATCAGATGATGCCCAGAATTCCTAAAAAGTCAAGAACATAATCTCGTTGCAGTATCTGCAATAGATGCCATCCTAAAGACTTCAGTACCGAGCGAGTTGGCCGTGCGGTTAGGGGCGCGCAACTGTGGGCTCTCATCCGGGAGATAGTGGGTTCGAACCCACTGTCGGTAGCCCTGAAGATAGTTTTCCGTAGTTTACCATTTTCACACCAGGCAATTGCTGGGTCTGTACGTTAATTAAGGCCATGGCCGTTTCCTTCCCATCTTTAGCCCTTTCCTATCCCAATTGTCGCCGTAACACCTATCTGTGTTGGTGAAGCGTAAAGCCATTAAGAGGAATGCATTACCCTGAAGTTTAGTAGTGTCCTTAGGCTAAATATTTACGGACATTTATCTTTATTTGCTGAAGACACAAATACAGTTTATATGGATTCAGGTACGGATAATCTTGGAATGACGATACGATGAGATATTAGATTACTTCAACCTTGGATCAGTAAAAATACATATCTCACCAAGGCTAATAATGTTTTTTTCCATAAATTTACACATAAGAATTCAGTTGATAATAACCAATTTTTCTTGCTACACAATACCTACAGTTCGATCTACAGAATTTTTAGGATTATTTGTTTACGAATTACACTTTCTTGCAGGAAGAGGTAGAGGCAATATGCAAGAAAAACGCACCAGCTATTGGGGTTTTAAATGGGTTAAAATATAAATTAGCACGCAAATTACCGAGTTAGATGGCTGCGCGCTTAGGGTCGCTCAGCTGTGAGCTTACATTCGGGAGATATTGGGTTCGAACCCTGAAGAAGATTTTCCATTGTTTCCCATTTTCACGCCAGAGAAATGGTGCGGATGTACCTTAATTAAGACCACACACGCTTTCTTCCCACTCCTAGCGCTTTCCTATCCCACATCTGTGTTTAATTGAGAACTATTTGAGAGGTTTGCACAGACGTACATTAAAAATACGAGTACTTTTGCTTACACTAGCCGTAAACTTATACAAATTAATGTGATATTCTACCGCTTGCTGCCTTACGTCAAAATTCTTCAGCCTCAATCATTTGTAATCCAATAAATAAACTGGTAAGGTTAAATACAATTTGTGCAAGAAATTCATAATTCACTCTTAGAAAGTTAAGAGGTAATGATAAAATCCATATTAACATAATATAATTCAACATCGTGTGGTAACAAGTTTTCATTTCCTGTATTTATGATCACACTTGTCAAATATCAACTTTCTATCTAAATTAAGTCATGTAATGTCTGATAGTTTTATGTCAGCGCATGAACTTTGCAATTTGTTTACATTACTGAACCCAAGTTGGCAGATTGCATCCTTGCTTAGTTTGATGGTATCTGCGGATACTCAAATACGTCAGCCCCTTGTAGGTAGATTCACTGACACGTAAAAGAACTCCTTTGGGAGAAAATTCTGGCACCTCGGCGTCTCCGAAAACCGTAAAAGTAGTTAGTGGGACGTAAATCCAATAACATTACTATTAATTTGTATTGCACCACCAAGAACCATGGGTCAGGTGCCCTTTATGCAATATGATGCAGAAAAATATTGAGGAACGCAATTTTTAACTTGATACTCCTGTAGATTGCTGCAATGTCACCATGTGATCGATCAGCGCTAACACCATTACAAGTCCATCTCCCGTACACTGTTCAATTTCCCTTTCAGATTCCTCTGCTCTCCGTTTGTGACTTTGCGACGCCTTCACGCTACTATGTACTTCGTTTCCTCGCAACACCACAAGCCCATTCCTACGTCATGATTGTTGTGCTTTGCACAGCTACACTTCACTACTTCGTTTTCTCGCTTGTATTACGCATTGTATGGTCTCCGAATTTCCAGGAAGTTCATACGCGTTCTGGTAACGTATTCATTTCGTCAGTTTTGAATTTCCGTACCCTCCCTTATGTATCCTCTACTGCTGTCGGTGAGACAAGGTTGAATTACTTTCCTTCACATGTTTAATAAACTACTCTCTCACTGATCCGGCCCTGAGTAGTAGTGCCTCTAGCCAAGACACAATGAGCATTTACTGCATAGCGTCACTGTCAATAGCTATGCTACTGCTATTAACTGGACGACAATAATGTGTGAACAATTTTATTGTGACTTAGTTAGAGTAAATAATTAGAGCTTCAGAAGAAGGTAGTTTGCGGTAGATGTGACGCAGAAACGGAAAATTTTCAGACAAGCTGGTCCGAGGAACATCACAGAAAGTCATTACTGCTGAATACAATGTTCGACATGCGGCTGCATGTAGGAGAAACTAGGACTAGTCGGTCATTTTTCATGGATTGATTAAAGTACAACAGGTGTTCAACAACATTTCTCCGACATTTTCAGTAATTCGGCATTCTTCTGCGCGAGGAATAGGCGGATTAGCGAGAGTATAATGTATATGCAGTGAATACATAATGAGGGTGGCTTTATGAATGACGTCAGGGATATCAACAATCTGAAATAAGCGGATGTCACTCTGATAACTGCAGTAGATAAACATGAACTAGAAACTATCATACGGAGGGTATACGAACAGAGCAGGCAGAATGGTCTGGAAATCAACATCTCGAAGACCAAAGTGATTATTATAGATCGCCTCAGTAAAACGTACCTGACATCTCAAAATTATCGATTACAAGGTCATCAGTCACTCCGAATACCTGGGATGTATTGTCATTAATAACGGCGAATGTGGGTCTGAGATCCGTAAAAAAATGGCGTATGGCTTTTAGTGCCGGGAGTGTCCGAGGACAAGTTGCCAAATGCAGGTCTTTTGATTTGACACCCGTAGGCGACCTGCGCGTCTTGATGCGGATGAAATGATAATGAAGACGACACATATACCCAGCCCCCGTGCCAGCAAAATTAACCAATTAAGGTTAAAATTCTCGACCCTGCAGGGAATCGAATCCGGGACCCCTGTGACCAAAGGCCAGAACGCTAACCATTTAGCCATGGAGCCGGACATGAGATCCATAGACACGTTATGACGGCTAGGAACAGCAAAACGTACTGACATCATCATCAGAAATACGTAGGGAGAACATTACGTCCATGAAGAAATGAGGTCTCACTTGAAAAATAATCTTCGATCGTCAAGATTGCATGAATTTTCTGTGGTAAATCAACAAATTGTAAATGAGCCCAACATTCAACGAACAAAATCTCCACAATGAAGTAAACAAATTCAAAAGTAGCAAAGATAAAATATCGTCGCTGCCGGGACAAAACGTCCTATGTGAAATATTTTTTGCTTAGAACTTTGGCCGGGGTCCGCCTCTGTGGTGTAGTGGTTAGCGTGATTAGCTGCCACACCCGGAGGTCCGGGTTCGATTCCCCGCTCTGCCACGAAACTTGAAAAGTGGTACGAGAGCTGGAACGGGGTCCACTCAGCCTCGGGAGGTCAACTGAGTAGAGGTGGGTTCGATTCCCACCTCAGCCATCCTGGAAGTGGTTTTCCGTGGTTTCCCACTTCTCCTCCCGGCGAATGCCGGGATGGTACCTAACATAAGGCCACGGCCGCTTCCTTCCCTTTTCCTTGCCTATCCCTTCCAATCTTCCCATCCCTCCTCAAGGCCCCTCTTCAGCATAGCAGGTGAGGCCGCCTGGGCGAGGAACTGGTCATTCTCCCCAGTTGTATCCCCCGACCCAAAGTCTGAAGCTCCAGGACACTGCCCTTGAGGCGGTAGAGGTGGGATCCCTCGCTGAGTCCGAAGGAAAAGAAAACCCTGGAGGGTAAACAGATTAAGAGAAGATAAGAAGAAGAAGAAGAAGAAGAAGAAGAAGAAGACTTTGGCCGGTAAGGGTCTGTCACCTAAGGTGCAATGTTGTGTGAATACAGTCAAGGCATTCTCGCTCTTCGTAATGTATGTGCTGCGGGTCAGTATACCTCCAAAAATATTATCACATACGAGGTTTTGTCCCGGTTTTTCCTGTCAATGCTTTTGCTCTATCTGTACAGATATCAGTGCACTTCTCGCAAGCGTAATGACTCCAAGTTCGCAGACTTTTACGTCTAACATAAGAATGATATTAGAAGATTCAAAGGAAATGAGAGGGGTTAAGTTAATTATATGGAACGAGGCAACCATGGCTCCGCATTACGCCTTTTCAGCAGTAGATCAGCTGCTTATAATGAACACCACTAGAAAAGTGGTCTTTCTTGGTGCAGACTTCCAAATGTGCCTTACAGCAATTTCTCAATACCACAGAACAGCTGTTGTCCAGGCCAGTCAAGTTTAAAATATTTTACTTACGTAAAAAGAAAATAAGATTTAACTTCAGTGAATGGCTTCTAAAACTTGGTAACGGAGAATTTGGCCAAAGGCATTATCGAGGTTCATCAAAACAAGATTTCAAAAAATATTGTACGTGATTCACTTGGTTCTTCTTTTCATCCAAGTAAGAGTATAATGTATTCCAAGGTAGCAATTTTCTGCCTAAGAAACCACCAAGTTAACGTCATAAACCAACAGGTTCTGAAAAGCTGACCAAATAACGTACATTAGCACTGACTCCGTAAAGTGCGATGATACCAATAAAGTTAATAAAGCTAATTTGTAGAACTGAAAAGGAATGACTGTATTGAAGCTAGACAAAAATATCATTCATGCAGGAATTCTGATGGGCTCCGCTTCAGAAAGAATGTGGTTTCATTCTAAGAATAGATTTAGCACTGTTAATCCTGATGTACCCTTTGTTCTTAAATGGAGACAATTTTCTCTAAATGTAATAATCTCTGTCACAATCAGGGATAAATCTCTCCAATTCAGTGTTTTGGACAGCGTTATGTAGCTTTCCCAAGAATAAGCACATCCATAGATGTCAAAGCACAACTCCAGTCTACAACTACATTTAATATGGTTTGTAAATGCTATAATGCCTGTCATGATTCCATTTTAATGCCGTACAGAACCTGGAAACTGTAACTTTTATTCATAAGGTGTGTTAAAATTCCATTTAAAATGTCCAATAATTACTGCTAGGTAGTTATTTCGACTGTCAAAGGCAGGCTTACGGACTGGTACCTCGATTCCAGTTTGAAAAGTTGAACGAGACAGAAATAGGAAATATTATGAAATATAAAACTCCAAGGGTACAGTTAAGTTACGTATTCAAACAGGTAGAAGAATAATCGTAGTTTACTTGTTTGCCACTAAAAATCGTTCTTGAAAACACTGAAGATCACGACCATCAAGACGACAAGCGCTTGTCGATACAGTATACAGTGATTACCTGTACAGGGCAGCTTTGGTGCGTGTTGCTACCCTAGATGTCTTTCTTGTCAATGCTTTTGCTCTATCTGTACAGATATCAGTGCATTTCTCGCAGACGATCTGGTATTCAGACACATAACTATTAATGGAAATAAATATTTCTTGTCCCGAAGTAACTTTCAAGAGATCGGCACAGTAGCAGATATTCCCCAATTACAACAATGCATTAATTACTATACACACACTCCTGAACAAAGTTGAAGAGTTCCGCCAATATTTCCGCCCATGAAAGGAATGAAAACCAAAATACAAAAGGTGAATTCTTGAATAACTAATCTGGGACACTCGAGAAAATAGAGGTTAAGTACGGGAAAGAAGTTAGGCCTGGTAACACTCGTAGGATCCCAATTTGTACGTAGGGGCCGATGAACAAGATGTTAGGCCCCTTTAAACAACAAGCA
Organism: Anabrus simplex; assembly: GCF_040414725.1. NCBI lineage: Eukaryota > Metazoa > Arthropoda > Insecta > Orthoptera > Tettigoniidae > Anabrus > Anabrus simplex. The sequence continues at coordinate 1,672,247,534 of NC_090265.1, forward strand.
TCATAATCATCAACTAATGTGTACGTGATTTGAGGCCAGGGTTGCAAACCTCGCACACAAGGATTATGTTTGACTGAAAAATGGGAATCCTATGATCAAAAGGCAACTGAAGACTTAACGTCAAAATAAATGCCATTATTTTCTAATTTCTTTTCCGGATGTAATATTTTACACTCCCATGCACGGCTTAAATCTGCTCAGTTTCACTAGCGAACACATTCAGCAGGACATTCAGGGAGAAAGATCGTCTTCCCTTTTTTTCTTAGCTGAATGTTGCAAGTTTATCGCTAGTAAAGCTCTTACTGCGCTGTAAAAACAGCAGTAAATAATATATTAAGCCGGCGATTTGGACTACCTGTGCATCTGGGCGAAAGGAGTTCCACGCTCTGCAGGAACGCACACACAAAACATCCATCACCGTGGAATATATTCGTACATACTCCAGACTGTGCTACAAAAAATGTGGCTCTATTTGAAAACAAACTAGCTTACACAGGGGTGACTTAATTACAATTTGCTGATTAATTAAAATTAATTAATTAGTTAATTAATTAATTAAAATGACAGGGAGGGATTCAATTAGGTGGAAATGTAGTAAGCAGTCTAGCCTATGCTGACGACTTGGTCTTAATGGGAGACTATGCTGAAAGCCTGCAGTCTAATATCTTGGAACTTGAAAATAGGTGCAATGAGTATGGTATGAAAATTAGCTTCTCGAAGACTAAATTGATGTCAGTAGGTAAGAAATTCAACAGAATTGAATGTCAGATTGGTGATACAAAGCTAGAATAGGTCGATAATTTCAAGTATTTAGGTTGTGTGTTCTCCCAGGATGGTAATATACTTTATACTTTATTATTATTATTATTATTATTATTATTATTATTATTATTATTATTATTATTATTATTATTATTATTTCTCTCAGGATCACAGTACACAAATACCCAATCGATCCGTTGAATGAGAAAAATAACATCGTTCAACTTAAGCCACACACACAAACTACTACTAACTTTAAAACCAAACAGACATAGTTAATATACCTAAAAGAAATAAAAGGACACCACAGTTTATAAACAAAAAAAGAAAACAAAAAGAAAAGAACACCACATAATAACCTACCGTCCGGCCAAGTCATCACCCCTGGTGAGAAGAAGGCCACCCTCCCAGTGATGACTCGACCGGCCCTTCCCGTGGAGACCTCCTGAAGGCCCCAAGATCTAACCAGATTACAATTTTTCCTTCTCACCATTCCACTCCTAATCGTACTCCTTGGACATGCCGTGAAGTCCGTCGGATACTCCGGATATGCGACCCCCTCAGATAGGGCCACCCAGTAGCCACAGGATGGTAATATAGTAAGTGAGATTGAATCAAGGTGTAGTAAAGCTAATGCAGTGAGCTCGCAGTTGCGATCAGCAGTATTCCGTAAGAAGGAAGTCAGCTCCCAGACGAAACTATCTTTACATCAGTCTGTTTTCAGACCAAATTTGCTTTACGGGAGCGAAAGCTGGGTGGACTAAGGATATCTTATTCGTTAGAGGTAACAGACATGAAAGTAGCAAGAATGATTGCTGGTACAAACAGGTAGAAACAATGGCAGGAGGATACTCGGAATGAGGAGATAAAGGCTAATTTAGGAATGAACTCGATGGATGAAGCTGTACGCATAAACCGGATTCGGTGGTGGGGTCATGTGAGGCGAATGGAGGGGGTAGGTTACGTAGGAGAATAATGGACTCTGTTATGTAGGGTAAGAGAAGTAGAGGTAGACCAAGACGGCGATGGTTAGACTCAGTTTCTAACGATTTAAAGATAAGAGGTATAGAACTAAATGAGGCCACAACACTAGTTGCAAATAGAGGATTGTGGCGACGTTTAGCAAATTCGCAGAGGCTTGCAGACTGAACGCTGAAAGGCATAACAGTCTATGATAATGTATGTATATATTTATTTATTTCTTGTTAATTTATATAACCGATGAGCATAGGAAATTATATCAAAATGCTTCCAATATATATTTAAAGATGTTGGAACGTAAGTTGCTTCTGTTTATTTGTTGAACCTGGAGTTGGGACATAAGTGACGGTAACTCTTTTCCGCGCGAACAGATGGATGGAAAATATACACGTGGGAGTGGGGAACGGAAGGTGCTGTAGAATGTATTAATAATGATGAGTAGGTTTTCCGCGTGTAACATATGAAGCCAAGAAACTGTCAGCCATGAAATGCAAGTGGTTCATAATGTTTTTTCTTAGAGTACAACAACCTTTACGGTAAACCCTCAGAGTGGTCCTCTAGATCGTCCACAACACACTGCCGAAGATGCAAGAGACGTGACAAACCAGTCGCCTCCCCATGTGAGAATTCTGCGATCTCATGTTTCGCAGAGTTCGTAATGTCCTCTCGTGTCCCCGCGCAATGGCTCGTTCACTTTTGGGATTAGGTCAAAATCCGGTGAATATAGCAGGTGTTCCAGCACTTTCCGTCTCCAATGATGAAGTTGCCTCCGTACAGCCTCTCCTGCATGTGGTCTGACGTTGCCATGGAGAAGGATGACATTGTTGAGAAGATCCGGCCGTTTGTCCCAATGGCAAGACGTAACACTGTTTCTACAGGAAGGTTCTGTACTATGTTCCTGTCACCATTGCGCCATTTGGGGCAAAGCGCACGCAGTCACACCTCTCACGTCGCACACTGGAGCATAAGCTCTCCAAAGTTCATAGTAAATAGTTGAAGGGAACTGAAGAACAGTAATGGACTGAGTTGATAACAAAGGACAACATAAATAACGCTAAATATAACAATATTTGTTTATTGATCTTCAAATTATTGTGCGTTATAGCAACGTTGTTGTAAAACTTGCACGTACAACCTTTGTCAATGAGGTAAGGTAATACTTAATGATTTGCTTTACCTGTTGTTATCAAAATGATGAATCTGAAGACTCCTCAAGTATCATTTTCTATTCTGCATTGCGCTTGCCCAGGCAACATCATATTTAAAACGTCTATCGGATTTCTTAAATTTTCTTTGCAGCAGGTGTACTGTGGCTTGTGATGACAGGGTGATGATATCAGAAGTCGGCGAGACATGTCTTCGTTTTGTGTATGGCATACTAACGAGAAAAGTCTTCTCTAAATTACTTTATGTCCTTATTACGCGCTTCTTGTGCATCTCCGGATAACTGACAAATAGGTAGTAAAGAGTTCGTCATCACTGCTCGACCATGAATGAGTAGTTTGTGTACTGTTGACGGCATACAAAACCAAGGGTACTTTTAACAAATAAACTGGCTGTATTAACACCAAATGTTTGAAACTTCTCTGGATTAATACGAAAACCACTGGAAATGGCGATAAATACTATGCGAAATCTTTCTGTTACTCACTATCAAGTCCTGTTACATACATGCCGTCCTGCAGTATTATCATCATCAGAAGTGCCAAATCCAGGCTTTGGTCCGTCCAATAATAAACCCATTTTTTCTTGGAATTGTTTCTGTAGGTAATTTTTTTCTTGTTTTCAGACACTATCGTCTTGGCTTCTCCACGTGCCTGCCGTAATTTAATTGGAATCTTGTGAGATATATTCAGCAGGCACTCAAAGCATTGATCCAAGTGTACAGGACTGAAATACCAAATTCTAAGAGAGGGGAGTGAACTTCCATTTCTAGAAATGTTTCGATATCATTGAACTGTTTCGAAGTCGCTCCACATAAATAGCATCTTTGTGTGTATTCCGTGTCTGTCAGGGCATTACAAATCATCCCGTCAATCATCAAACAGTGGTTTAAAACAATAATCGTATATGCCAGACAGGTCATAGTGGGTTGTAGAGCAGTTATCTCACTGTTAATAGGTGTTTTCTCAGCTCCTCACTCTCTGGTTTCACCTGCTTTGTGATTGGCTTGACAATGGGCGTGAGTTTTTCCAGAGAACCGTTTCGTCGTCTTCGCAATTTCTGCTTAGCAACTGCAACGGGACGACAGATGACAGAAAGACACTGGAACCAGAGATGTCCGCTGCATTAGCACTGCGTTTTTGTTTGTACGAAGTTATGCCAGATCACCCACCAAATATCCATTTATAAATCAATGTTTAATTGACAAAAGTAGCAGGATCTTCTTGATGCAAAATCACTTCACTTAAAGAGATCACCAAACGACTTCCTGTGTGATCTACCGATGCTTGTAGACCTACTTGAACGCACCCAGCACTTGCAGAAATGGATTCTCCTTTAGGACAACGTAATTTATTTGCTTCATGGATCATTTTATATGGCTTCTATAATCATGTAAAGACTTTCCTCTCCATTCAAGGTAGAGATCTTCTGTTGTTCCGAATTCCGAATAGCTATTCTATATCTTCTTGCTCGGGAAGGAGATGTATTAACAGTGATTTTCTTCACTAACTTTGAAGCCTCTATGTCACAAATTGCTTGCAAACTCATCTGAGTGGCATATGCTATTTCCTCTGATGAGTACGTCTGCCGAAGTTCTTGGGTCATCTTACGGGCGACCTCTTTTCTATTCTCCACTGCCTTTCTATATAGGAAAGCACAGTGATGTCTGCAGGTATCTTTCATTTATATTAATAAATCGGTCGTACATTCTGTGTAGTTCGGACCATTTCTCTTTATATTGCGACGCAAATTGAGAAATAAGATGACTGAGTTCATTTCAGAGGATTCGAGACAATTAGTTAATCCTGCGATGTGTTCTTTCAAGAATGAGATCTGTGTTCTAATATTCTTGTACCCTGTTCCCCCCATGAGGCTAAGTTAATTCTAGTTAACTTCTAATAAAAGACAGAAGAACGCACGAAATTAGAAATTTTCCTTTGTCCAAAGGGGCAAAAACGAACAAAGTTTCTCATTATATGCTTAAAGTGCAATGTGTGCTCGATGCCATGGAACACAAACGTTTGCTTGGATGTAGTTGAAAGGTATCTAAATATTCATCAGTTCATGAATTTATGGGAACTGTGTCAACATTTGATAGACATCGTTGTACGACTACAGACACAACATTTTCGCAATATTATGACTATGTACTTTTACACACCTTTCAATGGACCAGCTAACACGCCAGGGACCAAGACGGTGCATGTTTCAGACAGACTCTTCCTTGTACGCAGCCATGATCAGGAAACATGAATCAGCCGAGGTTTGAATTTTGAATATTTACCACGTTTCACTGTCTCCTTCCGCCACTGTGCGTCGTAAGCTACAATGGCCATGAACTTCACGGGGGAGGGGGGTAGGGGGGTTGCCGAAACTTCTGTCTTGGTGGTGATCCTGCATGTAGCCATTCTGCAGATTGGCTTTTGAGCACTCGTTCATATGCCCTGGCTTTAGCCTCGTCACATCCAGTCTGCACGTCGCCTGACTCACTAGTGCAGTCCCATCGCCCTGTGCCTGGTACAATCACGATCACAAGAATTTCGGGTAACATTTGGGCGAAGATTTTGGCCAACCATGAAGATTAGGGAGAGGTAAACCAAGGCAACGTCACATGTGCTCGTCTTCCAGGAGACGTGGCTTGCGACGTTGTGCACTCAGAGGCCACTCCCAGCTCCGTTATTTCGGGAACTGATTACGATGTTTCTATAGTTAAACATTCTGGCTATACTAGCTTTTCCTAATCAAGGAAAATCATTAATTAACTGTAATTTAATTGCGATGAAGTGTGCACGATGTAATTCCAGCCCAATATATTGCATTTAATTGTTTGATCAGCGCCAACAATAACTTCATAGGAACGGTTTTCCAAACGCCCTTGCGTCTCTAATATTCATAATATCATAATTATGAATGCCAGGTTATTTTTACTTTGGTTTTTAGGATAACAATTACTATTAGTAGTAGTAATAGTAGTAGTAGTATTTAACAGGGCCTATAGTGACGAAAATAAGGGTCATTCTTTCTTACAGTGGTTGAGCGCGATGCCATTTGATAATGAAGTCATAATCGACACCGCTAACATTTCAGCCAGACCTCGCATACAAAAATTACAAAGGAACTAGAGAATTTGACCCTCAATGTGTTGACATACACATTACGTCTGTTGCCTTGAAGGAGACTTGTGGTTCCTCACTTCGTTCCCCTTTCCCTTCATTGTCGAGTCAGTGGGACGTGTGGGCAGGTGGGGAAGCAAGTACATTCCCATCCGCGTGTGTTTCATTCATGCTAGATATTCTCGTACTTCCGTCTTCTCCACCTCCCCTCACTCTTCAGATGTGTGCATGTGTCAACGCGTCTGATGGATGTGACCAATGATAGAGAGTGTGTAAGCAGGTACTGGGTGGTTCTGAGGGCTGTTCTAATTTCTTGTCTGAAATGAATATTTCTGGCCACGAGATACTAAAGATTTCGAATGTACCTGTCCGGTACACCGCCATCTCTTGCTGTGTCCATGTACTATGAGTGCCATGCTTTCAAGGACATATGAGTGTTATATTATAGCACCGTGAAAGTGTGAGGGGAAAAGTAGTTGCCCCTATCCTCGTAGGCGCTGAATATAGGTAGAAGAGTTTAGGAGTGTAGAGAAACCATCAACCCATAGAAAATCGCTGAAGGCAGGCAAGCAGAAGAACACTAAAACTGGAAGTCTCGAAACAACGTGTGTGGTGCTGGAATAAACTGCATCTTGGATTCAAAGCAGCGAGCAGAAGGCAAGGAAGTACCGAACACAACCGCCATTGTTAGCAAGAAACCAGCAGTGGAGGTGCGCGTGGTTCAGGTGTCCCGCGAAGGGCGTCGCTGACTCAGTGTTCGATTTTCTCTATCTTAGAGGCGCTATTCTCGAAGTTAAAAAAGTTTCTTCTCAGCTCCTACTTAATGAATTGAGGTAAAACAGGGAAGTTCTAGATGTCACTACCTTAATAAATGATAAGTTTCCTGAAAAATAGATTAGTAGTTTTTGCGTTTAATCCATCAAAACCGAATTACAGACAGACAAAACTGTAAAAAAAAATGGTGGAAATAGTCTCCAAACCAAAATTAATGGAGTGCAATTGAACGAGGTTTGATGATGCAGGAAATATTAGATTAGGAAATGAAGTCTTAAAGGAAGTAGATGAATATTGTGTGGACCGTGGTATTGTATGGAAGTGAAACACGGACGATAACCAGCTCAGAAAGAAAGAAAGAAAGAAAGAAAGAAAGAAAGAAAGAGAATGGAAGCTATTGGAATACAGTATTACAGGAGAATTGAAGGTCAGATGGCTATATCATATCACAGACGAAGAGATACCGAATAGAATTGGTGAGAGGAGAACGAATTGGCGAAAAGAAGAGTTAGTATAATAGGATACATCTTAAGACACCCAGGACTTGTTCGGTTGGTTTTGGGTGGAAGTGCAGGTTGTATGAACGGCAGGGGTAGAGCAAGATATGAATACGACAAAGAGATTAGAGTAGATGTAGGATGTGGTAGTTACGTAGAAATAGAACAACGGTCAGTACATGATAGGGTGGCATGAAAGCTGCATCAAACCAGTCTATGGATTGATGACTCGTCAAACTACAGCAACATCATCTCTTATCAATCATCTCAAAATTGTGACAAAGAGAAATGTACGAACAGACATTGCAGTCTTAATGTATTCGTGCGGTGTATCTTTACGGTTTTCATTTTTATTTCCTACAGTATATATTTCATTCATTCATTCATTCATTCATTCATTCATTCATTCATTCTTTCTTTCTTTCTTAATTTCTTTCTTAATTTCTTTCTTAATCCGTTTACCCTCCAGGGTTGGTTTTTCCCTCGGACTCAGCAAGGGATCCGACCTCTACCGCATCAACGGCAGTTTCCTGGAGCGTGAGGCTTTGGTTCGTGGGGATACAACTGGGGAGGAGGACCAGTACCTCACCCGGACAGCCTCACCTGTTATGCTGAAAAGAAGCCTCGTGAGGCGATGGCAAGATTGGAAGGGATAAACAAGGAAGAGGGAAAGAAGTGGTCGTCGCCTTAATTAGGTACAATTCCGGCATTTGCAAGCGGATAAGAGGGAAACCACGGGTAATACCACTTCGAGGTTGCCTGAGGAGGGAATCGAACACCCCTCTACTCAGTTTACCTCCCGAGTGGACTCCTTTCCAGCCCTCGCACCACTTTTCAAATTTCGTGGCAGAGCCGGGAATCGAACCTGGGCCTCCGGGTGGTGGTGGGGGGCAGCTAATCACAATAACCACTATGCCACAGAGGCGGACCAGTACATATTTCTACAGGATATATTTACCAAGAACCTGCGGATGGATAAATAATACAATGTATGGTGAACCTTTGAAGACGTGTTTACCCTCCTTAATATGGCTCATACCACAGATAGGCCCGACTTCCATTTTAAAATGTTTCCTTACTTATTACAATAAACTGATGTTTTCTAAAACAGTTTTATGCACACGAATGTATAGAGTGAGCCACTGAGCACGTCCACCTCAAATATCGATATTTAGTTTTCATATACTTAAACGGCAGTAAGAGGCTCCTAAAACAGTTCGCTTCCCTCTTACGTGGAATTATTGGCTTTTCAAAAATCTCCTTTGAAAGGGAGTATATACTTTCAGAGGGATATATCTAGAAGAATATTGGTCTGAAGAATGTAAATAATTTTCTATTTTGCTGCTCTTCCCACACCGCCCCCTATGGGTGAGGGTGACAGAATTCATTCGCGGTATGCCTGCTAGTTGTACAAGAGCATTAGAAGAGAAAATTCCGAAGGAACTCTCGAATTCGAAGTGTGGGTTGTCATGCACAGGCTCTTGACGTTTTATTTATTTATGTTTGCAAATTGCTTTTCCGCAGCGGGTGAGTTGGCCGTGCAGTTGGGGGCACGCAGCTGTCGGCTTGCATCCGGGAGATAGTGGGTTCGAACCCCACTGTCGGCAGCCGCGAAGATAGTTTCCGTTTCCCATTTATGCACCAGGCAAGTGCTGGGATTGTACCTTAATTAAGACCACGGCCGATTCCTGCTCACTCGTAGACCTTTCCTATCCCCTCGTCACCATAAGACATATCTGTGTGGGTGTGACGTAAAGCAAATTGAAAAGAAAACTTTTTACGTCAGACTGACACTGACAGGTCTTACAGCAACTATGGGCTAGGACTGGGAAGGATGTGATCGTGCCCTTAAACAAGGTACAGTCCCAGCATTTGCCTAGTCTTAAAATGGGTGAGGTAAGGTAAGGGTGTGTTCTGCCCGAAGGCAGGTCCGAACCTCCGCAGAGGTGTACCTGAGCGGGAGTTTACGTACGGTAGGGTGGCCAGTTCCTTTCCGCTCCTCCACTCCCTTACCCCCACCAACAGCGCGTGGCAACCCATCCACTTCTCGACCACGCCCAATGTTGCTTAACTTCGGAGATCTCACGGGATCTGGTGTTTCAACATGGCTACGGACGTTGGCTTAAAATGGGAAACCACGGAAAACTATATTCAGGGCTACCGACAGTGGGGCTCGAACCCATTATCTCATGAATGAAAGCTCACTGCTACGCGACCCTAAATGCAAAACAAATTCGCTCTATTCTCCTCACATTAAGCTACATTCTCCCACTTTCCTGGTCAATATTATCCTTTTCCGTCCCTGCTAATGAGAAACAGGAAGTCTTTAATGTTCACGCTCTTTGTGTTTCTGGCTTTTATTTTTGCCGATACATTAATTCTTCGAAGGCTTTGATCACTTCTAATTACAAAACGTGACGCTACGTTTCAACGCTTAAAACTCCGTATGTACTATTTGTATCGCCATTGTAATTATATCGCTGCAAAGAAGAACTCTTAAACTACAATCTGACAACAACAACATTCTGTGACGTCATCCGCCAAAACAAGATGACCACCTATTAAAACCAGTTTTCAGCGGTACCACGCTCGAAGGCAAACGTCAGTCTAATTTAGAAAAACAAAGTGTCGTTTGGAATCCTACATAATACCCTACATAACAACGACTTAAATAATTTCAGTTGGTGAAGCTGTAATTGACGGACGCCTCTTTGAGAATAATATTTTGTGAAATTTCGACAAATTTTCATAACGTCCAACTTGAAATTACAACAAAACAATAGGAAGCGTTCGATTACCCACGACTGGAAACATGGCTAAATTCCGAATAAAATGATACGGGAAAACAGCTGTGCTAAACCAAAATTGAGTACACAGTGATCAAAAGAACATTTTCGGTGCAGGAAGAAGGTTCTTCACTCTTGCCCGTACCATTACCCTGGCATTGTGATTACATGTCACCGCCGGAGGCCCGGGTACGATTTCCGGCTCTGCCACGAAATTTGAAACGTGGTGCAAGGACTGAAACAGAGTTCACTCAGCCTCGGGAGGTGAAATTTGTAGAGGATTTCGACATCCACATCAGCCATCCCCGAAGTGGTTTTCCGTGGATTTCCGCTTCTCCTACAGGCAAATGCTGGGATGTTATCTAACTTAAGGCCACGGCCGCTTGCTTGCCTCATCCTTGTCTATCCCTTCCAATCTTACCATCCTTCACAGCGCCGCTCTTCAGCAGGTGAGACCGCCTGGGCTAAGTACTGGTCTTCCACTCCAGTTGTACTGTATCTCCGCCCAGGACACGGCCCTTGAGGCGGTAGCGGTGGGATCCTTCGCTGAGTCCGAGGGAAAAGACAACTCTGGACGATAAACAGATTAAGGAAGGAGAAAGAAAGATGATATACACTGGATGTAGTCTAATAAATGTTTGTTAAACGAAATGGCGTATGGCTTTTAGTGCCTGGAGTGTCCGAGGACAAGTCCGGCTCGCCAAATGCAGGTCTTTTCATTTGACACCCGCAGGCGACCGGCGCGTCGTGATGAGGATGAAATGATGATGAAGACGACACATACACCCAGCCCCCGTGTCGGCGAAATTAACCAATTATGGTTAAAATTCCCGACCCCGCCGGAAATTGAACCCGAAACTCCTGTGACCAAAGGCCAGCACGCTAACCATTTAGCCATGGAGCCGGAAAAGGTTTGTTAAAATAAGTTATAAATAAATAAATAATAATGGAATGCATATAGAAATAAAATATAAATGCACGATGAAATAATAAAAGGAATAACGAAATAAAAATATTATTTTAGACGTTTTCACGCCTCCGCCTATTTTTTCACATCAGATAACACATTCCTGTCTCTTCTCCTCAAAATCCTGGATGAGTTAGGGTTGGGGTGACATCTAGTGCAGAGAAGAATATAAATTGATTATTGGTAGTATTATGGACATGAATTCGAGTTCCAGTAATGTTGCAACTCGTCTTAGTTTGGGTTCGATGCCAGTAAACATTTGTTTATAAAGAAATCCTTCTCTTCCAGCTGTGAGGGAGTAGATACCCTTGAGGCCTATGTCCAAGCAGACGGACGTCTGGAGAAGATCGATAGCTTCTGTGGTACCACTGTTCCTCGACCTATCATGTCCAATGGACCACGATTGATCTTGGAATTCAAAGGCGTACACTCTTCGAGCCACTCGCGGGGATTCAAAGGCTCCTACCGGTTTACAGAGAGTAAGTATATGAACACACATTTCAGACATTCACATATTTTTATTTTGAATGTTAATGTGGTAAGTTAATTGGTTAGAAATCACACAGTAAAAGAGAAAGGAAAGTGCCTCTTATTCGGATATACCGGGTTCGATTCCCGGCCTCTCAGGCATTCTTAACTGAATCTGATGGCTGGTTCGAGGTCCACTCAACCTGCGTGGAAATAACTGAAGAGCTGCTGCAAATTGTAATTTAGCCTGCTCATCGGTTCAGTAAGGACACGTGCATAAATTGTAGGGGTTGTAATAGCCCATACCCACAGTCTTTATACAAATCTATTTTTGCAGAACTGCCGGGCTGAGTAGCTCAGACGGCTGAGGCATTGGCCTTCTGACCCCAACTTGGCAGGTTCGATCATGGCTCAGTCCGGTGGTATTTGAAGGTGCTCAAATACATCAGCCTCGTGTCGGTAGATTTACTGATTTACTGGCACGTAAAAGAACTCCTGCGGGGCTAAAATCTGTCACCTTGGCGTCTCCAAAAATGGTAAAAGTATTTAGTGGGTCGTAAAGCCAAAAACATTATTATTATTATTATTATTATTATTATTATTATTATTATTATTATTATTATTATTATTATTATTACGTTTGTTAATTTTAGTGGTGGTGGTGGTGGTTCGATTCTACGGCAAACAAAAAATTACCTGAAAGAAAAAATTTGACACTGACAGTAAGGACCAAACATAAACAGACTCGCGCGAATCTTTCATACTCACCAGGCTGAGTAGCTCAGACGGTTGAGGCGCTGGCCTTCTGACCCCAACTTGGCAGGTTCGATCTTAGCTCAATCCGTTGAAGTTGCTCCTTCGTCGATAGATTTACTGGAACGTGAAAGAACTCCTCCAGGACTAAATTTCGGCATCTTAGCGTCTCTGAAAAACCATAAAAATAGTTAGTGGGACCTGAAAATCAATAGCGTTAAAAACATTATCCTTCATACTCCGTTGTATGCAATACAGCCTCATAGAAACGTTTGTTGATTTGCCAGTACAGCCGGACATCAGACTACAGTAGTTCACGTAGCCTATGGCATTCATATGTGGTCATGCAGGGCTGTATGATCCACATCGAAAGAAGCATTAGGTAGTAGTGGCACTGGCCGCGTTAGCCTACGAATAAATATACACTGACTGACAGAGCAAATGCAACACCAAGGAGGAGTGGTTCGAAAGGGATGAAAGTTCGGGAAAAAACAGAGACGGCACGGACGAATAATTGATGTTTATTTCAAACCGATATGCAGGTTACACAATGCGCACGGCATCGACTCAGTAGGATGTAGGACCACCGCGAGCGGCGATGCACGCAGAAACACGTCGAGGTACAGAGTCAATAAGAGTGCGGATGGTGTCCTGAGGGATGGTTCTCCATTCTCTGTCAACCATTTGCCACAGTTGGTCGTCCGTACGAGGCTGGGGCAGAGTTTGCAAACGGCGTCCAATGAGATCCCATACGTGTTCGATTGGTGAGAGATCCGGAGAGTACGCTGGCCACGGAAGCATCTGTACACCTCGTAGAGCCTGTTGGGAGATGCGAGCAGTGTGTGGGCGGGCATTATCCTGCTGAAACAGAGCATTGGGCAGCCCCTGAAGGTACGGGAGTGCCAGCGGCCGCAGCACATGCTGCACGTAGCGGTGGGCATTTAACGTGCCTTGAATACGCACTAGAGGTGACGTGGAATCATACGCAATAGCGCCCCAAACCATGATGCCGCGTTGTCTAGCGGTAGGGTGCTCCACAGTTACTGCCGGATTTGACCTTTCTCCACGCCGACGACACACTCGTCTGCGGTGACTATCACTGACAGAACAGAAGCGTGACTCATAGGAGAACACGACGTTCCGCCATTCCCTCATCCAAGTCGCTCTAGCCCGGCACCATGCCAGGCGTGCACGTCTATGCTGTGGAGTCAATGGTAGTCTTCTGAGCGGGCGCCGGGAGTGCAGGCCTCCTTCAACCAATCGACGGGAAATTGTTCTGGTCGATATTGGAACAGCCAGGGTGTCTTGCACATGCTGAAGAATGGTGGTTGACGTGGCGTGCGGGGCTGCCACCGCTTGGCGGCGGATGCGCCGATCCTCGCGTGCTGACGTCACTCGGGCTGCGCCTGGACCCCTCGCACGTGCCACATGTCCCTGCGCCAACCATCTTCGCCACAGGCGCTGCACCGTGGACACATCCCTATGGGTATCGGCTGCGATTTGACGAAGCGACCAACCTGCCCTTCTCAGCCCGATCACCATACCCCTCGTAAAGTCGTCTGTCTGCTGGAAATGCCTCCGTTGACGGCGGCCTGGCATTCTTAGCTATACACGTGTCCTGTGGCACACGACAACACGTTCTACAATGACTGTCGGCTGAGAAATCACGGTACGAAGTGGGCCATTCGCCAACGCCGTGTCCCATTTATCGTTCGCTACGTGCGCAGCACAGCGGCGCATTTCACATCATGAGCATACCTCAGTGATGTCAGTCTACCCTGCAATTGGCATAAAGTTCTGACCACTAATTCTTGGTGTTGCATTTGCTCTGTCAGTCAGTGTAGTAATTTTTATCTAAGAACAATTTCCCTCTGTCGTCAAGTAGTAGAGTATCGGCCTTCTGATTCCAAGACAAGAAGTCCAAATCGAGTGGTGGTAGTTAGAGTTTTGAAGGGCAGAATAAAGTCTAGTAAACACTGCATGTCTTAGCATGTCGCGTGTTAAAGATCTCTAGTGCGACATTCGGTGTTTACATGGCATAATTCCGGTTCAATTTTGGCAATAAGTCCCATGATATAGTTGTTTCATTGTCATCTGCGAGAGTAAAACGGTACCTGAGAAATGTTATTATTATTATTATTATTATTATTATTATTATTATTATTATTATTATTATTATTATTATTATTATTATTATTATTATTATTATTATTATTATTTATGGCTTAGCTGTGTTGATACTGCTACACGGCTGAAAGCAACGGGAAACTACAGCCGTAACTAACTCCCGAGGACATGCAGCTCTCTCTGTATGAATGATGTACTGATGATGGCTTCCTCCCGGGTAAAATATTCCGGAGGTAAACTAGTCCCCCATTCGGATCTCCGGGTGGGGACTACACGAGAGGGGGCGATCATCAGGAAGATGGATACTGACATTCTGCGAGTCGGAGCGTGGAATGTTAGAAGTTTGAATCGTTGTGGTAGGTTAGAGAATCTGAAAAGGGAGATGGATAGGCTAAAGTTAGATGTAGTTGGCATAAGTGAAGTACGTTGGCAGGAAGAACAAGATTTTTGGTCAGGCGACTACCGAATTATCAACACAAAATCAAACAGAGGAAATGCAGGAGTTGGTTTAATAATGAATAAGAAAATAGGACAGCGGGTAAGCTACTACGACCAGCATAGTGAAAGAATTATTGTCGTCAAGATAGACACCAAACCAATGCCCACCACAATAGTGCAGGTCTATATGCCTACTAGTTCAGCGGATGATGAAGAAATCGAAAGAATATATGAGGAGATAGAAGATTTAATACAATATGTAAAAGGTGACGAGAATCTAATTGTGATGGGAGACTGGAATGCAGTGGTAGGCCAAGGAAGAGAAGGTAGTACAGTAGGAGAATTTGGATTGGGACAAAGGAACGAAAGAGGAAGTCGGCTGGTTGAATTCTGCACTGATCATAATTTAGTCCTTGCCAATACTTGGTTCAAACACCACAAACGACGGCTGTATACGTGGACGAGACCTGGAGACACTGGAAGGTATCAAATAGACTTCATTATGATTAGGCAGAGATTCAGAAACCAGGTGTTGGATTGCAAAACTTTCCCAGGAGCAGACGTGGACTCTGACCACAACTTGTTGGTCATGAAATGCCATCTGAAGTTGAAGAAATTGAAGAAAGGAAAGAATGCAAAAAGATGGGATCTAGACAAGTTGAAAGAAGAGAGTGTGAGGGATTGTTTCAAGGAACATGTTGCACAAGGACTAAATGAAAAGGCTGAAGGAAAAACTGTAGAGGAAGAGTGGGGAGTCATGAAAAATGAAGTCAATAGGGCTGCTGAAGAAATGTTAGGAAGGAAGAAAAGATCAACTAAGAATCAGTGGATAACTCAGGAGATACTAGACCTGATTGATGAACGACGAAAATACAAGAATGCTAGAAATGAAGAGGGCAGAAAAGAATACAGGCGATTAAAGAATCAAGTGGATAGAAAGTGCAAGATAGCTAAGGAAGAATGGCTGAAGGAGAAGTGCAAGGATGTCGAAGGCTGTATGATCCTGGGAAAGGTAGATGCTGCATACAGGAAAATCAAGGAAACCTTTGGAGAAAGGAAATCTAGGTGTATGAATATTAAGAGCTCAGATGGAAAACCACTTCTAGGGAAAGAAGACAAAGCAGAAAGATGGCAGGAGCATATCCAACAGTTGTATCAAGGTAAAGATGTAGATAATTTGGTTCTGGAACATGAAGAGGATGTTGATGCTGATGAAATGGGAGACCCAATTTTGAGGTCAGAGTTTGACAGAGCTGTGAGTGACCTAAATAGGAACAAGGCACCTGGAATTGATGACATTCCCTCTGAATTACTGACTGCCTTAGGAGAAACCAGCATGGCAAGGTTATTTCATTTAGTGTGCAAGATGTATGAGACAGGAGAAGTCCCATCCGATTTTCAGAAGAATGTTGTTATACCTATTCCCAAGAAAGCCGGTGCTGACAGGTGTGAAAACTACCGCACCATTAGTTTAGTATCTCATGCCTGCAAAATTTTAACACGTATTATTTACAGAAGAATGGAAAAACAAGTTGAAGCTGAGTTGGAAGAAGATCAATTTGGCTTCAGAAGAAATGTAGGAACATGTGAAGCAATCCTGACTTTACGTCTGATCTTAGAGGATCGAATCAAGAAGGACAAGCCCACGTACATGGCATTCGTAGATCTAGAAAAGGCATTCGATAATGTTGATTGGACCAAGCTATTTATGATTCTGAAGATGATGGGGATCAGATACCGAGAACGAAGAATTATCTACAATCTGTATAAAAATCAGTCTGCAGTGATAAGAATCGAGGGCTTTGAAAAAGAAGCAGCAATCCAGAAAGGAGTGAGGCAAGGCTGCAGTTTGTCCCCTCTCCTTTTCAATGTTTACATAGAACAGGCAGTAAGGGAAATCAAAGAGAAATTTGGAAAGGGAATCACAGTCCAAGGAGAAGAAATCAAAACCTTGAGATTTGCCGATGATATTGTTATTTTATCTGAGACTGCAGAAGATCTCGAGAAGTTGCTGAATGGTATGGATGAAGTCTTGGGTAAGGAGTACAAGATGAAAATAAATAAGTCCAAAACAAAAGTAATGGAGTGCAGTCGAACGAAGGCAGGTGATGCGGGAAATATTAGATTAGGAAATGAAGTCTTAAAGGAAGTAGATGAATATTGTTACTTGGGTAGTAAAATAACTAACGATGGCAGAAGTAAGGAGGACATAAAATGCAGACTAGCACAAGCAAGGAAGAGCTTTCTTAAGAAAAGAAATTTGCTCACTTCAAACATTGATATCGGAATTAGAAAGATGTTTTTGAAGACGTTCGTGTGGAGCGTGGCATTGTATGGAAGTGAAACATGGACAATAACTGGCTCAGAAAGAAAGAGAATAGAAGCTTTTGAAATGTGGTGTTACAGAAGAATGCTGAAGGTGAGATGGATAGATCGAATCACGAATGAAGAGATACTGAATCGAATTGGTGAGAGGAGATCTATTTGGCTAAATTTGACGAGAAGAAGAGTTAGAATGATAGGACACATCTTAAGACACCCAGGACTTGTTCAGTTGGTTTTTGAAGGAAGTGTAGGGGGTAAGAACGGTAGGGGTAGGCCAAGGTATGAATATGACAAGCAGATTAGAGCAGACGTAGGATGCAATAGTTATGTAGAAATGAAAAGGTTAGCACAGGATAGGGTGGCATGGAGAGCTGCATCAAACCAGTCTATGGACTGATGACTCAAACAACAACACATTATTATTATTGTTTCTTTCTTTCTTTCTTTCTTTCTTTCTTCCCTTCTTTTATTCTTAATCCGTTTACCGTCCAGAGTTAGTGTTACCTCGGATTCAGTGAGGGATCCCACATCTACCGCCGCAAGGGCAGTATCCTGGAGCGGGAGACTTTGAGTCGGGGTGAGACAACTAGGGTGGAGGACCAGTACCTCACACAGGTGGCCTAACCTGCTATACTGAACAGTTGCCTTGTTTAGTGGGGGGGGGGAGGGAGGAGATCGTAAAGGATAGACAAGGAAGAGGGAAGGAAGCGGCCGTGGCCTTATGTACCATCCCGGTATTTGCCTGGAGGAGAAGTGGGAAATCACCGAAAAGCACTTAGAAGTGGGAAACCTCGGAAAGCACTTGGAGGATGCCTGAGGTGGGAATTGAAACCCCCTCTACACAGTTGACCTCCCGAGGCTGAGTGGACCCCGTACTTGTCCTCGTACCACTTTTCAAATTTGGTGGCAGAGCTGGGAATCGAACGCGGGCCTCCAGGGGCTGGCAGCCAATCACACTAACCACTACAGCACAGAGACGGACATTATTATTATTATTATTATTATTATTATTATTATTATTATTATTATTATTATTATTATTATTAGCCGCTTTATTAGCTGAATGCTCACCGTATTGGCTTTCTGTTCAGAGGGCACAGTGTTCGATTCCCAGTGCGGTCAGAGATGTTAACTTCGAATGGTAAATTCCTCCAGCCAGTATCCAGTATTCGGGAGATAGTGGGTTCGAATCCCACTGTTGGCAGCCCTGAAAATGGTTTTGCGTTGTTTCCTATTTTCACAACTGGCTGTACCTTAATTAAGGCCGTGGCCGCTTCCTTCCCATTCCTAGCCCTTTCCTGTCTTATCGTCGCCATAAGACCTATCTGTGTCGGTGCGACGTAAATCAACTAGCAAAAAAAACTAACATCGGGTGTTTGTGTTCATCTTAATACAATGTTCTTCAACTACATACGACACGTAACATTAACTAACAAATACAGGCAGTAGGGAATACATTGCTCCAGATGGGGTTGCGTCGGAGTGGCATCGGGTCGTAAAACTGGGCAAAAATCGCACGAAGTGCTGAGTTAAAGGCCTATTATTATTATTATTATTATTATTATTATTATTATTATTATTATTATTATTATTATTATTATTATTATTATTATTATTATTATTTTATTTAAAAATGACCTATTATAGATCGCATAGAACTTAAGACTATGGCACAGTATTTTCTTTTCCTTTCCTTCCCAAAACTTTTTCATACGTTGGCTGATCGTCTGCCTCTGTTGATAATACTCTCCGAGAGTGACGTCGAATTTGCAAGAGCGAAAAATCCGCAGAAATGATCTGTCCTCGGAAGGCCACCTTGTTATTTATTATGTCAGCTGCGATCTTCAGTCTTTGTAGATACCATCGTATCTCTCTAGCTAACCGATGGTGTGTTTTAATTGAAGATATTATCAAAAATTGTCTTAGTCTCTTGTTAATTCTGTGAAGGTGAACAAAAAAATTGCAGTCTTTTAATTGTGTTCGTAATTTTCTCTACATTGCGGTAGAGATCTTCATTTGTTTTCTTTTCACCCAAATATCTTTATTCTTTAGGGGTACCAAAATTTTCGTAAGTATTCTTCTTTCTTTTCCAGTTCCTCTTTTTCACTCATTTTGATTCGTGATTCCCTATTAAGGAGCGCGTGTGAGCTTATCTAGCACAACGTTTCTTTTTGTCTTCCCAAAATTTCTTCATACTTTCGCCGTGCTTCTTTTTGCGTTCTTCCATCTATTCTGTAGCTTGTCTTTTAGATTGATCAGCAAATTTGTGATTATTTATGAGATTTCTGATTTTTTCTGTCTTGCAAGATTTTTTCATTTATCCCAATTTCCTGAAGATCTTTGTTTATTTCTGAAAGCTAGATGTGATTTTTTGGAGATACTGCGAAATTTAGTATTTTCTTTGTTAGCCTATTGTTATCCATCCTGATCAGGTGACCTTAGAATTTCAATATTCTTTTTCTAGTGGTGTCTGTGAATTTTTCATTTACGTGATAGATTTCCTGTGATTTCCTTTTCATCCAAATACCATTTTCTCATTTACGTCCTAGAATTTTACTGAGATTTTTTCTCTCTTGTTTTTCGATGTTTTTTATTTGTGATCTGCCACCAATTATTATTATTATTATTATTATTATTATTATTATTATTATTATTGTTCTGTACAGGACTGGGGTCTAATAGGAGGCAGTGGCAAAAAACAGAGCTTACTTCTATGATGTCAACCCCCGAGCGCCAGTCTACACAATTCACTGTCAGATCCGTTCGAAAGAACCAAAATGAATCGTGCTCGGACCTGTGAATCTTGTTAGCCTTCAGGTACTCTGTGAGAACAGAGAGCGAGAGACAGAAGACGTGAGGAACATAAAGTTCATCCGATAGCCGGCAGCAAAATACAGTCGAAGTGAGAAGAATTCTTGAATCAATTTAGACTAGAGCCGTGTCGGTAAATGACAACAAGCAACAAGCGATGAAACATTTTATACCTCCTAGCATTATCAGCCCTTTAAGTGTCTGTACACCTTCCTTATTCTTATTCTTATTCTTATTCTTATTCTTATTCTTATTCTTATTCTTATTCTTATTCTTATTCTTATTCTTATTCTTATTCTTATTCTTATTCTTATTCTTATTCTTCTACGTCTGACGTCAAAGTGGAAGGTGAGCCTAGCCACTGTGCCAGATGCTGCACATAGAATATGGCTATACCATCGCAGGCGTCTTATCGGAATTTTTTCCGTAATTAGCACGATGCCCCTTAGCTGCCCAGTTGTGTCATTCCTGATGGGGTGGATTAAAGAATGCCAATATACCAGCCGAGAATTTGCTTCTCCACGATGTGAAATTGGCGTTAAATATTCGTTGTTGTTTTTTTCTCCCGGCATTCAGTTCCATACAACGTATACGTCGGTATGTCTTCGGCTTTAGGGGAAGAGGCAGTCCTTCTCTTCCTGCGGGTGGGGGTGATAGAATAATATATTCCCTGCCTCTGGTAAGAGGCTACTAAAAGATTAACCATGAGCTCTCATTTTGTGAGCGTGGGATGGTAACCACGGTTCACCTAGCTGAGCCTGACGTTGCTTGCTCTTACTTGTGGCAGACTCCTCGCTGTCATCTTTGCTATCCTACCTCCCTTAGTCAAATCTTGTTCTCTTCCTACCCCGACGGTATTAGGTTTGCGAGGCCTAGGGAGTCCTTGATTTCGACGCCCTTCGTAGCACTTTGCTTTCTTTCACCTATACCTCCATTCTTCGACCTCCTCCTTTTTCCTTCCGATTGGTGTTCATGGAGGGTGGTTGCTCAGTTTTACTTCCTCTTAAGACAATGATCACCACCACTACAAAACGTTATTTTGTCTAAAAATACACCAGTGACTTCCCTCCACCGCATCCTGGTCCCATTTATGCTAGCGACGCATCTACATTAGATGGCATTTCTGCTGCAAGTGTAAAGACTAACCCGTCTAAGACGGACAAATAACAATTAAGAAGCAAAGTGCTTTATCCATACCTGGGTATTGATGACCTAGTCATGCCAGAAGCTACTGATCAGGTACTGTACCATTTCAGGGCATCCTCAGGCGGTAGAGCAAGACACAAACCTTTATTTTTTCCGTCAGGGGTCCGTCTTCTTCGTTGGTAGGAACGCGAGAGGATTAAAATTAAATAAAAATATCAGACCATTAAGGCGCTGGCTTTCTGAGCCCATATTGGCAAGTTTGATTCCGGCTCAGACCGATGGAATTTGGAGGTCCAATTTAAATTTAACCTATTTTCTTAGTATTAGTATTAGTATTAGTATTTGTATTAGTATTAGTATTAGTATTAGTATTAGTATTAGTATTAGTATTAGTATTAGTATTAGTATTAGTATTAGTATTAGTATTAGTATTAGTATTAGTATTAGTCATTTACCACAATTCTGTTCAGAAATATGCAAGGTCAAGAGAAAGGGGTGAGCCCCTATGTACATATAAAATGTTCCCTAGGCGTATCTCAAGATGAGATATTATTTACAATATTTACATAGTTTGCGAAGAGCCTCCGTGGCTCAGACGGCAGCGCGTCGGCCTCTCACCGCTGGATACCGTGGTTCAAATCCCGGTGACTCCATGTGAGATTTGTGCTGGACAAAGCGGAGGCGGGACAGGTTTTTCTCCGGGTACTCCGGTTTTCCCTGTCATCTTTCATTCCAG